>NW_025725933.1:0-272536 GCF_021461395.2 Schistocerca americana | reverse complement strand
TAATACAAAAGGCACAATGCCGACTTCAGTACAAGAGGACAGATACTCTAACTTTCTATGATTTGAACCTCTGCTGTGAGTCCAGTTTTAGTTTCCGATGCTTCACTTCAGGTTTACTGTATCCCTTGGACCTTCTTACTGACGATGAAAAACAGAAATTGCATCCGAATTTAATAAAAAAGGCACAGTGCCGACTTAAGTACAAGAGGACTGATTCTCTAACTTTCTATGATTTGAACCCCTCCTGTGAGTCCAGTTTCGGATTCCGATGCTTAACTTCTGGTTTACTGTATCCCTTGGACCTTCCTGTTGACGATGAAACACAGAAATTGCATCCGAATTTAATACAAAAGGCACAATGCTGACTTAAGTACAAGAGGACTGAAACTCTAACTTTATATGATTTGAACCTCTGCCGTGAGTCCAGTTTAAGTTTCCGATGTTTCACTTCAGGTTTACTGTATCCCTTGGACCTTCTTATTGACGATGAAACACAGAAATTGCATCCGAATTTAATACAAAAGGCACAATGCCGACTTAAGTACAAGAGGACTGATACTCTAACTTTATATGATTTGAACCTCTGCTGTGAGTCCAGTTTTAGTTTCTGATGCTTCACTTCAGGTTTACTGTATCCCTTGGACCATCTTATTGACGATGAAAGACAGAAATTGCAGCCGAATTTAATAAAAAAGGCACAATGCCGACTTAAGTACAAGAGGACTGATACTCTAACTTTCTATGATTTGAACCCCTTCTGTGAGTCCAGTTTTAGTTTACGTTGCTTAACTTCAGGTTTACTGTATCCCTTGGACCTTCTTATTGACGATGAAACACAGAAATTGCATCCGAATTTAATACAAAAGGCACAATGCCGACTTAAGTACAAGAGGACTGATACTCTAACTTTCAATGATTTGAACCCCTCCTGTGAGTCCAGTTTTAGTTTCCGATGCTTAACTTCAGGTTTACAGTATCCCTTGGACCTTCTTACTGACGATGAACCACAGAAATTGCATCCAAATTTAATAAAAAAGGCCCAATGCCGACTTAAGGACTAGAGGACTGAAACTCTAACTTTCTATGAATTGAACCTCTGCTGTGAGTCCAGTTTTAGTTTCCGATGCTTCACTTCAGGTTTACTATATCCCTTGGATCTTCTTATTGACGATGAAACACAGAAATTGCATCCGAATTTAATACAAAAGGCACAATGCCGACTTAAGTACAAGGTGACTGAAACTCTAACTTTCTATGATTTGAACCTCTGCTGTGGAGTCCAGTTTTAGTTTCCGATGCTTCACTTCACATTTACTGTATCCCTGGTACCTTCTTATTGACGATGAAACACAGAAATTGCATCCGAATTTAATAAAAAAGGCACAATGCCGACTTAAGTACAAGAGGACTGAGACTCTAACTTTCTATGATTTGAACCTCTGCTGTGAGTCCAGTTTTAGTTTCTGATGCTTCACATCAGGTTTACTGTATCCCTTGGACCATCTTATTGACGATGAAACACAGAAATTGCATCCGAATTTAATAAAAAAAGGCACAATGCCGAGTTAAGTACAAGAGGACTGATACTCTAACTTTGTATGATTTGAACCACTCCTGTGAGTCCAGTTTTCGATTCTGTTGCTTAACTTCAGGTTTACTGTATCCTTTGGACCTTCTTATTGACGATGAAACACAGAAATTGCATCCGAACTTAATAAAAAAGACACAATGCCGACTTAAGTACAAGAGGACTGATACTCTAACTTTCTATGATTTGAACCCCTCCTGTGAGTCCGGTTTTAGATTCCGATGCTTAACTTCAGGTTTACTGTATCCCTTGGACCTTCTTATTGACGATGAAACACAGAAATTGCATCCGAAGTCAATACAAAAGGCACAATGCCGACTTAAGCACAGGGCTACTGATACACTAACTTTCAATGATTTGAACCTCTGCTGTGAGTCCAGTTTTAGTTCAAGATGCTTCACTTCAGGTTTACTGTATCCCTTGGACCTTCTTATTGACGATGAAACACAGAAACTGCATCCGAATTTAATAAAAAAGGCACAATGAAGACTGAAGTACAAGAGGACTGATTCTCTAACTTTCTATGATGTGAACCCCTCCTTTGAGTCCAGTTTTAGTTTCCGATGCTTCACTTCAGGTTTTCTATATCCCTTGGACCTTCTTATTGACGATGAAACACAGAAATTGCATCCTAATTTAGTAAAAAAGCCACAATGCCGACTTAGGTACAAGAGGACTGATACTCTAACTTGCTATGATTTGAACCCCTCCTGTGAGTATAGTTTTAGATTCCAATGCTTAACTTCTGGTTTACTGTATCCCTTGGACCTTCTTATTGACGATGAAACACAGAAATTGCATCCGAATTTAATAAAAAAGGCACAATGCCGACTTAAGTACAAGAGGACTGAAACTCTAATTTTCTATGAATTGAACCTCTGCTGTGAGTCCAGTTTTAGTTTACGATGCTTCACTTCAGGTTTACTGTATCCCTTGGACCTACTTATTGACGATGAAACACAGAAATTGCTTCCGAATTTAATACAAAAGGCACAATGCCGACTTACGTACAAGAGGACTGAAACTCTAACTTTCTATGATTTGAACCTCTGCTGTGAGTCCAGTTTTAGTTTCCGATGCTTCACTTCACATTTACTGTATCCCTGGGACCTTCTTATTGACGATGAACCACAGAAATTGCATCCGAATTTAATAAAAAAGGCACAATGCCGACTTAAGTACAAGAGGACTGATACTCTAACATTCTATGATTTGAACCCCTCCTGTTGAGTCCAGTTTTAGATTCCGATGCTTAACTTCAGGTTTACTGTATCCCTTGGACCTTCTTATTGACGATGAAACACAGAAATTGCATCTGAATTTAATAAAAAAGGCACAATGCCGACTTAAGTACAAGAGGACTGATGCTCTAACTTTCTATGATTTGAGCCCCTTCTGTGAGACGAGTTTTAGATTCCGATGCTTAACTTCAGGTTTACTGTATCCCTTGAACTTCAGGTTTACTGTATCCCTTGGACCTTCTTATTGACAATGAAACACAGATTTTGCATCCGAATTTAATGCAAAAGCACAATGCCGACTTAAGTACAAGAGGACTGATACTCTAACTTTCTATGATTTGAACCTCTGCTGTGAGTCCAGTTTTAGTTTCCGATGCTTCACGTCAGGTTTTACTGTATCCCTTGGACCTTCTTATTGACGATGAAACACAGAAATTGCATCCGAATTTAATAAAAAAGGCACAATGCCGACTTAAGTACAAGAGGACTGATACTCTAACTTTCATGATTTAACCCCCTCCTATGAGTCCAGTTTTAGATTCCAATGCTTAACTTCTGGTTTACTGTATCCCTTGGACTTTCTTATAGACGATGAAACACAGAAATTGCATCCGAATTTAATACAAAAGGCACAATGCCGACTTAAGTACCAAAGGAGTGATATTCTAACTTTCTATGATTTGAACCTCTGCTGTGAGTCCAGTTTTAGTTTCCGATGCTTAACTCAGGTTTACTGTATCCCTTGGACCTTCTTATTGACGATGAAACACAGAAATTGCATCCGAATTTAATACAAAAGGCACCAATGCCGACTTAAGTACAAGAGGACTGAACTCTAACTTTCTATGTTTTGAACCTCTGTAGTGAGTCCAGTTTTAGTTTCTGATGCTTCACTTCAGGTTTACTGTATCCTTGGACCTCTTACTGACGATGAAAAACAGAAATTGCGTCCGAATTTATAAAAAGGCACAGTGCCGACTTAATACAAGAGGACTGATTCTCTAACTTTCTGTGATTTGAACCCTCCTGTGAGTCCAGTTTCGGATTCCGATGCTTAACTTCTGGTTTACTGTATCCCTTGGACCCTTCCTATTGACGATGAAACACAGAAATTGCATCCGAATTTAATACAAAAGGCACAATGCTGACATAAGTACAAGAGGACTGAAACTCTAACTTTATATGATTTGAACCTCTGCTGTGAGTCCAGTTTAAGTTTCCGATGTTCACTTCAGGTTTACTGTATCCTTGGACCTTCTTATTGACGATGAAACACAGAAATTGCATCCGAATTTAATACAAAAGGCACAATGCCGACTAAGTACAAGAGGACTGATACTCTAAGTTTCTATGATTTGAACCTCTGCTGTGAGTCCAGTTTTAGTTTCTGATGCTTCACTTCAGGTTTACTGTAACCCTTGGACCATCTAATTGACGATGAAACACAGAAATTGCAGCCGAATTTAATAAAAAAGGCACAATGCCGACTTAAGTACAAGAGGACTGATACTCTAAACTTCTATGATTTGAACCCCTTCTGTGAGTCCAGTTTTAGATTACGTTGCTTAACTTCAGGTTTACTGTATCCCTTGGACCTTCTTAGTGACGATGAAACACAGAAATTGCATCCGAATTTAATACAAAAAGGCACAATGCCGACTTAAGTACAAGAGGACTGATACTCTAACTTTCTATGATTTGAACCCCTCCTGTGAGTCCAGTTTTAGTTTCCGATGCTTAACTTCAGGTTTACTGTATCCCTTGGACCTTCTTACTGACGATGAACACAGAAATTGCTCCAAATTTAATAAAAAAGGCCCAATCGCGACTTAAGGACTAGAGGACTGAAACTATAACTTTCTATGATTTGAACCTCTGCTGTGAGTCCAGTTTTAGTTTTCCGATGCTTCACTTCAGGTTTACTATATCCCTTGGATCTTCTTGTTGACGATGAAACACAGAAATTGCATCCGAAGTCAATACAAAAGGCACAATGCCGACTTAAGCACAGGGCTACTGATACCTTAACTTTCATTGATTTGAACCTCTGCTGTGAGTCCAGTTTTAGTTCAAGATGCTTCACTTCAGGTTTACTGTATCCCTTGGACCTTCTTATTGACGATGAAACACAGAAACTGCATCCGAATTTAATAAAAAAGGCACAATGCCGACGAAGTACAAGAGGACTGATTCTCTAACTTTCTATGATTTGAACCCCTCCTTGAGTCCGTTTTAGTTTCCGATGCTTCACTTCAGGTTTTCTATATCCCTGGGACCTTCTTATTGACGATGAAACACAGAAATTGCATCCTAATTTAATAAAAAGCCACAATGCCGACTTAGGTACAAGAGGACTGATACTCTAACTTTCTATGATTTGAACCCCTCCTGTGAGTCCAGTTTTAGATTCCAATGCTTAACTTCTGGTTTACTGTATCCCTTGGACCTTCTTATTGACGATGAAACACAGAAATTGCATCCGAATTTAATAAAAAAGGCACAATGCCGACTTAAGTACAAGAGGACTGAAACTCTAATTTTCTATGAATTGAACTCTGCTGTGACTCCAGTTTTAGTTTACGATGCTTCACTTCAGGTTTACTGTATCCCTTGGACCTACTTATTGACGATGAAACACAGAAATTGCTTCCGAATTTAATACAAAAGGCACAATGTCGACTTACGTACAGAAGACTGAATCTCTAACTTTCTATGATTTGAACCTCTGCTGTGAGTCCAGTTTTAGTTTCCGATGCTTCACTTCACATTTACTGTATCCCTGGGACCTTCTTATTGACGATGAAACACAGAAATTGCATCCGAATTTAATAAAAAAGGCACAATGCCGACTTAAGTACAAGAGGACTGATACTCTACACATTCTATGATTTGAACCCCTCCTGTTGAGTCCAGTTTTAGATTCCGATGCTTAACTTCAGGTTTACTGTATCCCCTTGACCTTTCTATTGACGATGAAACACAGAAATTGCAGCCTATTAATACAAAAGGCACAATGCCGATTAAGTACAAGTGGACTGAAACTCAAACTTTCTAGATTTGAACCTCTGCTGTGAGTTCAGTTTTAGTTTCCGTTGCTTCACTTCAGGTTTACTGTATCCCTTGGACCTTCTATTGACGATGAAACACAGAAATTGCATCCGAATTTAATACAAAAGGCACAATGCCGACTGAAGTACAAGAAGACTGAAACCTGTAACTTTCTATGATTTGAACCTCTGCTGTGATACCAGTTTAAGTTTCCGATGCTTCACTTCAGGTTTACTGTATCCCTTGGACATTCTTATTGACGATGTAACACAGAAATTGCATCCGAATTAATACAAAAGGCACAATGCCGACTTCAGTACAAGAGGACAGATACTCTAACTTTCTATGATTTGAACCTCTGCTGTGAGTCCAGTTTTAGTTTCCGATGCTTCACTTCAGTTTACTGTATCCCTTGGACCTTCTTATTGACGATGAAACACAGAAATTGTATCCGAATTTAATAAAAAGATCACAATGCGACTAAGTACAAGAGGACTGATACTCCAACTTTCTATGATTTGAACCCCTCCTGTGAGTCCAGTTTTAGATTCCGATGCTTAACGTCAGGTTTACTGTATCCCTTGGATCCTCTTATTGACGATGAAACACAGAAATTGCATCCGAATTTAATAAAAACGACACAATGACGACTTAAGTACAAGAGGACTGATACTCTAACTTCTATGATTTGAAGCCCTCCTGTGAGTCCAGTTTTAGTTTCCGATGCTTCACTTCAGGTTTACTGTATCCCTTGGACCTTCTTACTGACGATGAAAAACAGAAATTGCATCCGAATTTAATAAAAAAGGCACAGTGCCGACTTAGTACAAGAGGACTGATCTCTAACTTTCTATGATTTGAACCCTCCTGTGAGTCCAGTTTCGGATTCCGATGCTTAACTTCTGGTTTACTGTATCCCTTGGACCTTCCGATTGACGATGAAACACAGAAATTGCATCCGAATTTAATACAAAAGGCACAATGCCGACTTAAGTACAAGAGGACTGAACTCTAACTTTATATGATTTGAACCTCTGCTGTGAGTCCAGTTTAAGTTTCCGATTTTCACTTCTGGTTTACTGTATCCTTGGACCTTCCGATTGACGATGAAACACAGAAATTGCATCCGAATTTAATACAAAAGGCACAATGCCGACTAAGTACAAGAGGACTGAAACTCTAACTTTCTATGATTTGAACCTCTGCTGTGAGTCCAGTTTTAGTTTCTGATGCTTCACTTCAGGTTTACTGTATCCCTTGGACCATCTTATTGACGATGAAACACAGAAATTGCATCCGAATTTAATAAAAAGGCACAATGCCGACTTAAGTACAAGAGGACTGATACTCTAACTTTCTATGATTTGAACCCCTTCTGTGAGTCCAGTTTTAGATTACGTTGCTTAACTTCAGGTTTACTGTATCCCTTGGACCTTCTTATTGACGATGAAACACAGAAATTGCATCCGAATTTAATAAAAAAAGGCACAATGCCGACTTGAGTACAAGAGGACTGATACTTTAACTTTCTATGATTTTAACCCCTCCTGTGAGTCCAGTTTTAGTTTCTGATGCTTCACTTCAGGTTTACTGTATCCCTTGGACCTTCTAATTGACGATGAAACACAGAATTGCATCCGAATTTAATACAAAAGGCACATGCCGACTTAAGTACAAGAGGACTGAAACTCTAACTTTCTATGATTTGAACCACTGCTGTGGGACCAGTTTTAGATTCCGATGCTTAACTTCAGGTTTACTGTAACCCTTGGACCTCTTATTGACGATGAAACACAGAAATTGGATCCGAATTTAATACAAACGGCACCATGCCGACTTAGGTACAAGAGGACTAATACTCTAACTTTCTATGATTTGAACCACTCCTGTGAGTCCAGTTTCTGATTCCGATGCTTAACTTCTGGTTTACTGTATCCCTTGTATCTTCTTATTGACGATGAAACACAGAAATTGCATCCGAATTTAATACAAGATCACAATGCCGACTTACGTACAAGTGGACTGAAACTCTAACTTTCTATGATTTGAACCTCTGCTGTGAGTCCAGTTTTCGTTTCCGATGCCTCACTTCAGGTTTACTGTATCCCTTGGACCTTCTTATTGACGATGAAACACAGAAATTGCATCCGAATTTAATACAAGAGGCACAATGCCGACTTAAGTACAAGAGGACTGAAACTGTAACTTTCTATGATTTGAACCTCTGCTGTGAGTGGAGTTTAAGTTTCCGATGCTTCACTTCAGGTTTACTGTATCCCTTGGACCTTCTTATTGACGATGAAACACAGAAATTGCATTCGAATTTAATACAAAAGGCAAAATGCCGACTTAAGTACAAGAGGACTGATACTCTAACTTTCTATGATTTGAACCTCTGCTGTGAATCCAGTTTTAGTTTCCGATGCTTCACTTCAGGTTTACTGTAGCCCTTGGACCTTCTTATTGACGATGAAACACAGATATTGCATCCGAATTTAATAGAAAAGGCACAATGCCGACTTAAGTACAAGAGGACTGATTCTCCAACTTTCTATGATTTGAACCTCTCCTGTGAGTCCAGTTTTAGATTCCGATGCTTAACTTCAGGTTTACTATATCCCTTGGATCTTCTTATTGACGATGAAACACAGAAATTGCATCCGAATTTAATAAAAAAGGCACAATGCCGACTTAAGTACAAGAGGACTGAAACTCTAACTTTCTGTGATTTGAACACTGCTGTGAGTCCAGTTTTAGTTTCCGATGCTTCACTTCAGGTTCACTATATCCCTTGGATCTTCTTATTGACGATGAAACACAGAAATTGCATCCGAATTTAATACAAAAGGCACAATGCCGACTTAAGTACAAGTGGACTGAATCTCAAACTTTCTATGATTTGAACCTCTGCTGTGAGTTCAGTTTTAGTTTCCGTTACTTCACTTCAGGTTTACTGTATCCCTTGGACCTTCTTATTGACGATGAAACACAGAAATTGCATCCGAATTTAATACAAAAGGCACAATGCCGACTGATGTACAAGAAGACTGAAACTGTAACTTTCTATGATTTGAACCTCTGCTGTGATACCAGTTTAAGTTTCTGATGCTTCACTTCAGGTTTACTGTATCCCTTGGACTTTCTTATTGACGATGTAACACAGAAATTGCATCCGAATTTAATACAAAAGGCACAATGCCGACTTCAGTACAAGAGGACAGATACTCTAACTTTCTATGATTTGAACCTCTGCTGTGAGTCCAGTTTTAGTTTCCGATGCTTCACTTCAGGTTTACTGTATCCCTTGGACCTTCTTACTGACGATGAAAAACAGAAATTGCATCCGAATTTAATAAAAAAGGCACAGTGCCGACTTAAGTACAAGAGGACTGATTCTCTAACTTTCTATGATTTGAACCCCTCCTGTGAGTCCAGTTTCGGATTCCGATGCTTAACTTCTGGTTTACTGTATCCCTTGGACCTTCCTGTTGACGATGAAACACAGAAATTGCATCCGAATTTAATACAAAAGGCACAATGCTGACTTAAGTACAAGAGGACTGAAACTCTAACTTTATATGATTTGAACCTCTGCCGTGAGTCCAGTTTAAGTTTCCGATGTTTCACTTCAGGTTTACTGTATCCCTTGGACCTTCTTATTGACGATGAAACACAGAAATTGCATCCGAATTTAATACAAAAGGCACAATGCCGACTTAAGTACAAGAGGACTGATACTCTAACTTTATATGATTTGAACCTCTGCTGTGAGTCCAGTTTTAGTTTCTGATGCTTCACTTCAGGTTTACTGTATCCCTTGGACCATCTTATTGACGATGAAAGACAGAAATTGCAGCCGAATTTAATAAAAAAGGCACAATGCCGACTTAAGTACAAGAGGACTGATACTCTAACTTTCTATGATTTGAACCCCTTCTGTGAGTCCAGTTTTAGTTTACGTTGCTTAACTTCAGGTTTACTGTATCCCTTGGACCTTCTTATTGACGATGGAACACAGAAATTGCATCCGAATTTAATACAAAAGGCACAATGCCGACTTAAGTACAAGAGGACTGATACTCTAACTTTCTATGATTTGAACCCCTCCTGTGAGTCCAGTTTTAGTTTCCGATGCTTAACTTCAGGTTTACAGTATCCCTTGGACCTTCTTACTGACGATGAACCACAGAAATTGCATCCAAATTTAATAAAAAAGGCCCAATGCCGACTTAAGGACTAGAGGACTGAAACTCTAACTTTCTATGAATTGAACCTCTGCTGTGAGTCCAGTTTTAGTTTCCGATGCTTCACTTCAGGTTTACTATATCCCTTGGATCTTCTTATTGACGATGAAACACAGAAATTGCATCCGAATTTAATACAAAAGGCACAATCCCGACTTAAGTACAAGGTGACTGAAACTCTAACTTTCTATGATTTGAACCTCTGCTGTGAGTCCAGTTTTAGTTTCCGATGCTTCACTTCACATTTACTGTATCCCTGGTACCTTCTTATTGACGATGAAACACAGAAATTGCATCCGAATTTAATAAAAAAGGCACAATGCCGACTTAAGTACAAGAGGACTGAGACTCTAACTTTCTATGATTTGAACCTCTGCTGTGAGTCCAGTTTTAGTTTCTGATGCTTGACATCAGGTTTACTGTATCCCTTGGACCATCTTATTGACGATGAAACACAGAAATTGCATCCGAATTTAATAAAAAAGGCACAATGCCGAGTTAAGTACAAGAGGACTGATACTCTAACTTTGTATGATTTGAACCACTCCTGTGAGTCCAGTTTTCGATTCTGTTGCTTAACTTCAGGTTTACTGTATCCTTTGGACCTTCTTATTGACGATGAAACACAGAAATTGCATCCGAACTTAATAAAAAAGACACAATGCCGACTTAAGTACAAGAGGACTGATACTCTAACTTTCTATGATTTGAACCCCTCCTGTGAGTCCGGTTTTAGATTCCGATGCTTAACTTCAGGTTTACTGTATCCCTTGGACCTTCTTATTGACGATGAAACACAGAAATTGCATCCGAAGTCAATACAAAAGGCACAATGCCGACTTAAGCACAGGGCTACTGATACTCTAACTTTCAATGATTTGAACCTCTGCTGTGAGTCCAGTTTTAGTTCAAGATGCTTCACTTCAGGTTTACTGTATCCCTTGGACCTTCTTATTGACGATGAAACACAGAAACTGCATCCGAATTTAATAAAAAAGGCACAATGAAGACTGAAGTACAAGAGGACTGATTCTCTAACTTTCTATGATGTGAACCCCTCCTTTGAGTCCAGTTTTAGTTTCCGATGCTTCACTTCAGGTTTTCTATATCCCTTGGACCTTCTTATTGACGATGAAACACAGAAATTGCATCCTAATTTAGTAAAAAAGCCACAATGCCGACTTAGGTACAAGAGGACTGATACTCTAACTTGCTATGATTTGAACCCCTCCTGTGAGTATAGTTTTAGATTCCAATGCTTAACTTCTGGTTTACTGTATCCCTTGGACCTTCTTATTGACGATGAAACACAGTAATTGCATCCGAATTTAATAAAAAAGGCACAATGCCGACTTAAGTACAAGAGGACTGAAACTCTAATTTTCTATGAATTGAACCTCTGCTGTGAGTCCAGTTTTAGTTTACGATGCTTCACTTCAGGTTTACTGTATCCCTTGGACCTACTTATTGACGATGAAACACAGAAATTGCTTCCGAATTTAATACAAAAGGCACAATGCCGACTTACGTACAAGAGGACTGAAACTCTAACTTTCTATGATTTGAACCTCTGCTGTGAGTCCAGTTTTAGTTTCCGATGCTTCACTTCACATTTACTGTATCCCTGGGACCTTCGTATTGACGATGAAACACAGAAATTGCATCCGAATTTAATAAAAAAGGCACAATGCCGACTTAAGTACAAGAGGACTGATACTCTAACATTCTATGATTTGAACCCCTCCTGTTGAGTCCAGTTTTAGATTCCGATGCTTAACTTCAGGTTTACTGTATCCCTTGGACCTTCTTATTGACGATGAAACACAGAAATTGCATCTGAATTTAATAAAAAAGGCACAATGCCGACTTAAGTACAAGAGGACTGATGCTCTAACTTTCTATGATTTGAGCCCCTTCTGTGAGTCGAGTTTTAGATTCCGATGCTTAACTTCAGGTTTACTGTATCCCTTGGACCTTCTTATTGACAATGAAACACAGATTTTGCATCCGAATTTAATGCAAAAGCACAATGCCGACTTAAGTACAAGAGGACTGATACTCTAACTTTCTATGATTTGAACCTCTGCTGTGAGTCCAGTTTTAGTTTCCGATGCTTCACGTCAGGTTTACTGTATCCCTTGGACCTTCTTATTGACGATGAAACACAGAAATTGCATCCGAATTTAATAAAAAAGCACAATGCCGACTTAAGTACAAGAGGACTGATACTCTAACTTTCTATGATTTGAACCTCTGCTGTGAGTCCAGTTTTAGTTTCCGATGCTTCACGTCAGGTTTACTGTATCCCTTGGACCTTCTTATTGACGATGAAACACAGAAATTGCATCCGAATTTAATAAAAAAGGCACAATGCCGACTTAAGTACAAGAGGACTGATACTCTAACTTTCAATGATTTAACCCCTCCTATGAGTCCAGTTTTAGATTCCAATGCTTAACTTCTGGTTTACTGTATCCCTTGGACTTTCTTATAGACGATGAAACACAGAAATTGCATCCGAATTTAATACAAAAGGCACAATGCCGACTTAAGTACCAAAGGAGTGATATTCTAACTTTCTATGATTTGAACCTCTGCTGTGAGTCCAGTTTTAGTTTCCGATGCTTAACTTCAGGTTTACTGTATCCCTTGGACCTTCTTATTGACGATGAAACACAGAAATTGCATCCGAATTTAATACAAAAGGCACAATGCCGACTTCAGTACAAGAGGACTGAAACTCTAACTTTCTATGTTTTGAACCTCTGCAGTGAGTCCAGTTTTAGTTTCTGATGCTTCACTTCAGGTTTACTGTATCCCTTGGACCTTCTTACTGACGATGAAAAACAGAAATTGCATCCGAATTTAATAAAAAAGGCACAGTGCCGACTTAAGTACAAGAGGACTGATTCTCTAACTTTCTGTGATTTGAACCCCTCCTGTGAGTCCAGTTTCGGATTCCGATGCTTAACTTCTGGTTTACTGTATCCCTTGGACCTTCCTATTGACGATGAAACACAGAAATTGCATCCGAATTTAATACAAAAGGCACAATGCTGACATAGGTACAAGAGGACTGAAACTCTAACTTTATATGAATTAACCTCTGCTGTGAGTCCAGTTTAAGTTTCCGATGTTTCACTTCAGGTTTACTGTATCCCTTGGACCTTCTTATTGACGATGAAACACAGAAATTGCATCCGAATTTAATACAAAAGGCACAATGCCGACTTAAGTACAAGAGGACTGATACTCTAAGTTTCTATGATTTGAACCTCTGCTGTGAGTCCAGTTTTAGTTTCTGATGCTTCACTTCAGGTTTACTGTAACCCTTGGACCATCTAATTGACGATGAAACACAGAAATTGCAGCCGAATTTAATAAAAAAGGCACAATGCCGACTTAAGTACAAGAGGACTGATACTCTAACTTTCTATGATTTGAACCCCTTCTGTGAGTCCAGTTTTAGATTACGTTGCTTAACTTCAGGTTTACTGTATCCCTTGGACCTTCTTAGTGACGATGAAACACAGAAATTGCATCCGAATTTAATACAAAAGGCACAATGCCGACTTAAGTACAAGAGGACTGATACTCTAACTTTCTATGATTTGAACCCCTCCTGTGAGTCCAGTTTTAGTTTCCGATGCTTAACTTCAGGTTTACTGTATCCCTTGGACCTTCTTACTGACGATGAACCACAGAAATTGCATCCAAATTTAATAAAAAAGGCCCAATGCCGACTTAAGGACTAGAGGACTGAAACTATAACTTTCTATGATTTGAACCTCTGCTGTCAGTCCAGTTTTAGTTTCCGATGCTTCACTTCAGGTTTACTATATCCCTTGGATCTTCTTGTTGACGATGAAACACAGAAATTGCATCCGAAGTCAATACAAAAGGCACAATGCCGACTTAAGCACAGGGCTACTGATACTCTAACTTTCATTGATTTGAACCTCTGCTGTGAGTCCAGTTTTAGTTCAAGATGCTTCACTTCAGGTTTACTGTATCCCTTGGACCTTCTTATTGACGATGAAACACAGAAACTGCATCCGAATTTAATAAAAAAGGCACAATGCCGACTGAAGTACAAGAGGACTGATTCTCTAACTTTCTATGATTTGAACCCCTCCTTTGAGTCCAGTTTTAGTTTCCGATGCTTCACTTCAGGTTTTCTATATCCCTGGGACCTTCTTATTGACGATGAAACACAGAAATTGCATCCTAATTTAATAAAAAAGCCACAATGCCGACTTAGGTACAAGAGGACTGATACTCTAACTTTCTATGATTTGAACCCCTCCTGTGAGTCCAGTTTTAGATTCCAATGCTTAACTTCTGGTTTACTGTATCCCTTGGACCTTCTTATTGACGATGAAACACAGAAATTGCATCCGAATTTAATAAAAAAGGCACAATGCCGACTTAAGTACAAGAGGACTGAAACTCTAATTTTCTATGAATTGAACCTCTGCTGTGACTCCAGTTTTAGTTTACGATGCTTCACTTCAGGTTTACTGTATCCCTTGGACCTACTTATTGACGATGAAACACAGAAATTGCTTCCGAATTTAATACAAAAGGCACAATGCCGACTTACGTACAAGAAGACTGAATCTCTAACTTTCTATGATTTGAACCTCTGCTGTGAGTCCAGTTTTAGTTTCCGATGCTTCACTTCACATTTACTGTATCCCTGGGACCTTCTTATTGACGATGAAACACAGAAATTGCATCCGAATTTAATAAAAAAGGCACAATGCCGACTTAAGTACAAGAGGACTGATACTCTAACATTCTATGATTTGAACCCCTCCTGTTGAGTCCAGTTTTAGATTCCGATGCTTAACTTCAGGTTTACTGTATCCCTTGGACCTTCTTATTGACGATGAAACACAGAAATTGCATCTGAATTTAATAAAAAAGGCACAATGCCGACTTAAGTACAAGAGGACTGATACTCTAACTTTCTATGATTTGAACCCCTTCTGTGAGTCGAGTTTTAGATTCCGATGCTTAACTTCAGGTTTACTGTATCCCTTGGACCTTCTTATTGACGATGAAACACAGAAATTGCATCCGAATTTAATGCAAAAGCACAATGCCGACTTAAGTACAAGAGGACTGATACTCTAACTTTCTATGATTTGAACCTCTGCTGTGAGTCCAGTTTTAGTTTCCGATGCTTCACTTCACATTTACTGTATCCCTGGGACCTTCTTATTGACGATGAAACACAGAAATTGCATCCGAATTTAATAAAAAAGGCACAATGCCGACTTAAGTACAAAAGGGCTGATACTCTAACATTCTATGATTTGAACCCCAACTGTTGAGTCCAGTTTTAGATTCCGATGCTTAACTTCAGGTTTACTGTATCCCTTGGACCTTCTTATTGACGATGAAACACAGAAATTGCATCCGAATTTAATAAAAAAGGCACAATGCCGACCTAAGTACAAGAGGACTGATGCTCTAACTTTCTATGATTTGAACCCCTCCTGTGAGTCGAGTTTTAGATTCCGATGCTTAACTTCAGGTTCACTGTATCCCTTGGACCTTCTTATTGACGATGAAACACAGAAATTGCATCCGAATTTAATACAAAAGCACAATCCCGACTTAAGTACAAGAGGACTGATACTCTAACTTTCTATGATTTGAACCTCTGCTGTGAGTCCAGTTTTGTTTCCGATGCTTCACGTCAGGTTTACTGTATCCCTTGGACCATCTTATTGACGATGAAACACAGAAATTGCATCCGAATGTAATAAAAAAGGCACAATGCCGACTTAAGTACAAGAGGACTGATACTCTAACTTTCAATGATTTGAACCCCTCCTGTGAGTCCAGTTTTAGATTCCAATGCTTAACGTCTGGTTTACTGTATCCCTTGGACCTTCTTATTGACGATGAAACACAGAAATTGCATCCTAATTTAATACAAAAGGCACAATGCCGACTTAAGTACAAGAGGACTGATACTCTAACTTTCTATGATTTGAACCTCTGCTGTGAGTCCAGTTTCAGTTTCCGATGCTTCAATTGAGGTTTACTGTATCCCTTGGACCTTCTTATTGACGATGAAACACAGAAATTGCTTCCGAATTTAATACAAAAGGCACAATGTCGACTTACTTACAAGAGGACTGAAACTCTAACTTTCTATGATTAGAACCTCTGCTGTGAGTCCAGTTTTAGTTTCCGATGCTTAACTTCAGGTTTACTGTATCGCTTGGACCTTCTTATTGACGATGAAACACAGAAATTGCATCCGAATTTAATACAAAAGGCACAATGCCGACATAAGTACAAGTGGACTGAAACTCTAACTTTCTATGTTTTGAACCTCTGCTGTGAGTCCAGTTTTAGTTTCCGATGCTTCACTTCAGGTTTACTATATCCCTTGGACCTTCTTAGTGACGATGAAACACAGAAATTGCATCCGAATTTAATACAAAAGGCACAATGCCGACTTAAGTACAAGAGGACTGATACTCTAACTTTCTATGATTTGAACCCCTCCTGTGAGTCCAGTTTTAGTTTCCGATGCTTAACTTCAGGTTTACTGTATCCCTTGGACCTTCTTACTGACGATGAACCACAGAAATTGCATCCAAATTTAATAAAAAAGGCCCAATGCCGACTTAAGGACTAGAGGACTGAAACTATAACTTTCTATGATTTGAACCTCTGCTGTCAGTCCAGTTTTAGTTTCCGATGCTTCACTTCAGGTTTACTATATCCCTTGGATCTTCTTGTTGACGATGAAACACAGAAATTGCATCCGAAGTCAATACAAAAGGCACAATGCCGACTTAAGCACAGGGCTACTGATACTCTAACTTTCATTGATTTGAACCTCTGCTGTGAGTCCAGTTTTAGTTCAAGATGCTTCACTTCAGGTTTACTGTATCCCTTGGACCTTCTTATTGACGATGAAACACAGAAACTGCATCCGAATTTAATAAAAAAGGCACAATGCCGACTGAAGTACAAGAGGACTGATTCTCTAACTTTCTATGATTTGAACCCCTCCTTTGAGTCCAGTTTTAGTTTCCGATGCTTCACTTCAGGTTTTCTATATCCCTGGGACCTTCTTATTGACGATGAAACACAGAAATTGCATCCTAATTTAATAAAAAAGCCACAATGCCGACTTAGGTACAAGAGGACTGATACTCTAACTTTCTATGATTTGAACCCCTCCTGTGAGTCCAGTTTTAGATTCCAATGCTTAACTTCTGGTTTACTGTATCCCTTGGACCTTCTTATTGACGATGAAACACAGAAATTGCATCCGAATTTAATAAAAAAGGCACAATGCCGACTTAAGAACAAGAGGACTGAAACTCTAATTTTCTATGAATTGAACCTCTGCTGTGACTCCAGTTTTAGTTTACGATGCTTCACTTCAGGTTTACTGTATCCCTTGGACCTACTTATTGACGATGAAACACAGAAATTGCTTCCGAATTTAATACAAAAGGCACAATGCCGACTTACGTACAAGAAGACTGAATCTCTAACTTTCTATGATTTGAACCTCTGCTGTGAGTCCAGTTTTAGTTTCCGATGCTTCACTTCACATTTACTGTATCCCTGGGACCTTCTTATTGACGATGAAACACAGAAATTGCATCCGAATTTAATAAAAAAGGCACAATGCCGACTTAAGTACAAGAGGACTGATACTCTAACATTCTATGATTTGAACCCCTCCTGTTGAGTCCAGTTTTAGATTCCGATGCTTAACTTCAGGTTTACTGTATCCCTTGGACCTTCTTATTGACGATGAAACACAGAAATTGCATCCGAATTTAATAAAAAAGGCACAATGCCGACTTAAGTACAAGAGGACTGAAACTCTAACTTTCTATGTTTTGAACCTCTGCAGTGAGTCCAGTTTTAGTTTCCGATGCTTCACTTCAGGTTTACTGTATCCCTTGGACCTTCTTATTGACGATGAAACACACAAATTGCATCCGAATTTAATACAAAAGGCACAATGCCGACTTAAGTACAAGAGGACTGATACTCTAACTTTCTATGATTTGAACCTCTGCTGTGAGTCCAGTTTTAGTTTCCGATGCTTCACTTCACATTTACTGTATCCCTGGGACCTTCTTATTGACGATGAAACACAGAAATTGCATCCGAATTTAATAAAAAAGGCACAATGCCGACTTAAGTACAAGAGGACTGATACTCTAACATTCTATGATTTGAACCCCAACTGTTGAGTCCAGTTTTAGATTCCGATGCTTAACTTCAGGTTTACTGTATCCCTTGGACCTTCTTATTGACGATGAAACACAGAAATTGCATCCGAATTTAATAAAAAAGGCACAATGCCGACCTAAGTACAAGAGGACTGATGCTCTAACTTTCTATGATTTGAACCCCTCCTGTGAGTCGAGTTTTAGATTGCGATGCTTAACTTCAGGTTCACTGTATCCCTTGGACCTTCTTATTGACGATGAAACAAAGAAATTGCATCCGAATTTAATACAAAAGCACAATCCCGACTTAAGTACAAGAGGACTGATACTCTAACTTTCTATGATTTGAACCTCTGCTGTGAGTCCAGTTTTGTTTCCGATGCTTCACGTCAGGTTTACTGTATCCCTTGGACCATCTTATTGATGATGAAACACAGAAATTGCATCCGAATGTAATAAAAAAGGCACAATGCCGACTTAAGTACAAGAGGACTGATACTCTAACTTTCAATGATTTGAACCCCTCCTGTGAGTCCAGTTTTAGATTCCAATGCTTAACGTCTGGTTTACTGTATCCCTTGGACCTTCTTATTGACGATGAAACACAGAAATTGCATCCGAATTTAATACAAAAGGCACAATGCCGACTTAAGTACCAAGGGGCTGATATTCTAACTTTCTATGATTTGAACCTCTCCTGTGAGTCTAGTTTTAGATTCCAATGCTTCACTTCGGGTTTACTGTATCCCTTGGACCCTCTTATTGACGATGAAACACAGAAATTGCATCCGAATTTAATAAAAAAGGCACAATGCCGACTTAAGTACAAGAGGACTGGAACTCTAATTTTCTATGAATTGAACCTCTGCTGTGAGTCCAGTTTCAGTTTCCGATGCTTCAATTGAGGTTTACTGTATCCCTTGGACCTTCTTATTGACGATGAAACACAGAAATTGCTTCCGAATTTAATACAAAAGGCACAATGTCGACTTACTTACAAGAGGACTGAAACTCTAACTTTCTATGATTAGAACCTCTGCTGTGAGTCCAGTTTTAGTTTCCGATGCTTAACTTCAGGTTTACTGTATCGCTTGGACCTTCTTATTGACGATGAAACACAGAAATTGCATCCGAATTTAATACAAAAGGCACAATGCCGACATAAGTACAAGTGGACTGAAACTCTAACTTTCTATGTTTTGAACCTCTGCTGTGAGTCCAGTTTTAGTTTCCGATGCTTCACTTCAGGTTTACTATATCCCTTGGACCTTCTTATTGACGATGAAACACAGAAATTGCATCCGAATATAATACAAAAGGCACAATGCCGACTTAAGTACAAGAGGACTGAAACTCTAACTTTCTATGATTTGAACCTCTGCTGTGAGTCCAGTTTTATTTTCCGATGCTTCACTTCACATTTACTGTATCCCTGGGACCTTCGTATTGACGATGAAACACAGAAATTGCATCCGAATTTAATAAAAAAGGCACAATGCCGACTTAAGTACAAGAGGACTGATGCTCTAACTTTCTATGATTTGAACCCCTCCTGTGAGTCCAGTTTTAGATTCCGATGATTAACTTCAGGTTTACTGTATCCCTTGGACCTTCTTATTGACGATGAAAGACAGAAATTGCATCGGAATTTAATAAAAAAGGCACAATGCCGACTTAAGTACAAGAGGACTGATGCTCTAACTTTCTATGATTTGAACCCCTCCTGTGAGTCCAGTTTTAGATTCCGATGCTTAACTTCAGGTTTACTGTATCCCTTGGACCTTCTTATTGACGATGAAAGACAGAAATTGCATCCGAATTTAATACAAAAGCACAATGCCGACTTAAGTACAAGAGGACTGATACTCTAACTTTCTATGATTTGAACCTCTGCTGTGAGTCCAGTTTTAGTTTCCGATGCTTCACGCCAGGTTTACTGTATCCCTTGGACATTCTTATTGACGATGAAACACAGAAATTGCATCCGAAATTAATAAAAAAGGCACAATGCCGACTTAAGTACAAGAGGACTGGTACTCTAACTTTCTATGATTTGAACCCCTCCTGTGAGTCCAGTTTTAGATTCCGATACTTAACTTCAGGTTTACTGTATCCCTTGGACCTTCTTATTGACGATGAAACACAGAAATTGCATCCGAATTTAATACAAAAGGCACAATGCCGACTTAAGTACAAGAGGACTGAAACTCTAATTTTCTATGATTTGAACCACTGCTGTGAGACCAGTTTTAGATTCCGATGCTTAACTTCAGGTTTACTGTATCCCTTGGAACTTCTTATTGACGATGAAACACAGAAATTGCATCCGAATTTAATACAAAAGGCACAATGCCGACTTAAGTACAAGAGGACTGAAACTATAACTTTCTATGTTTTGAACCTATGCTGTGAGTCCAGTTTTAGTTTCCGATGCTTTACTTCAGGTTTACTGTTTCCCTTGGACCTTCTTATTGACGATGAAACACAGAAATTGCATCCGAATTTAATACAAAAAGCACAATGCCGACTTAAGTACAAGAGCACTGATACTCTAACTTTCTATAATTTGAACCTCTGCTGTGAGTCCAGTTTTAGTTTCCGTTGCTTTACTTCAGGTTTACTGTTTCCCTTGGACCTTCTTATTGACGATGAAACACAGAAATTGCATCCGAATTTAATACAAAAGGCACAATGCCGACTTAAGTACAAGAGGACTGATACCCTAACTTTCTATGATTTGAACCTCTGCTGTGAGTCCAGTTTTAGTTTCCGATGCTTCACGTCAGGTTTACTGTATCCCTTTGACCTTCTTACTGACGATGAAACACAGAAATTGCATCCGCATTTAATAAAAAGGAATAATGCCGATTTAAGTACAAGAGGACTGATACTCTAACTTTCTATGATTTGAACCTCTCCTGTGAGTCCAGTTTTAGATTCCGATGCTTCACTTCGAGTTTACTGTATCCCTTGGACCTTCTTATTGACGATGAAACACAGAAATTGCATCCGAATTTAATACAAAAGGCACAATGCCGACTTTAGTACAAGAGCACTGAAACTCGAACTTTCTATGATTTGAACCTCTGCTGTGAGTCCAGTTTTAGTTTCCGATGCTTCACTTCAGTTTTACTGTATCCCTTGGACCTTCTTATTGACGATGAAACACAGAAATTGCTTCCGAATTTGATACAAAAGGCACAATGCCGACTTACGTACAAGAGGACTGAAACACTAACTTTCTATGATGTGAACCTCTGCTGTGAGTCCAGTTATAGTTTCCGATGCTTAACTTCAGGTTTACTGTATCCCTTGGACCTTCTTATTGACGATGAAACACAGAAATTGCATCCGAATTTAATACAAAAGGCACAATGCCGAATTAAGTACAAGAGGACTGAAACTCTAACTTTCTATGAATTGAACCTATGCTGTGAGTCCAGTTTTAGTTTCCGATGCTTCACTTCAGGTTTACTGTATACCTTGGACCCTCTCATTGACGATGAAACACAGAAATTGCATCCGAATTTAATACAAAAGGCACAATGCCGACTTAAGTACAAGAGGACTGATACTCTAACTTTCTATGATTTGAACCTCTGCTGTGAGTCCAGTTTCAGCTTCCGATGCTTCACGTCAGGTTTACTGTATCCCTTGGACGTTCTTATTGACGATGAAACACAGAAATTGCATCCGAAATTAATAAAAAAGGCACAATGCCGACCTAAGTACAAGAGGACTGGCACTCCAACTTTCTATGATTTGAACCCCTCCTGTGAGTCCAGTTTTAGATTCCGATGCTTAACTTCAGGTTTGCTGTATCCCTTGGATCATCTTATTGACGATGAAACACAGAAATTGCATCCCAATTTAATACAAAAGGCACAATGCCGACTTAAGTACAAGGGGACTGACACTCTTACTTTCTATGATTTGAACCACTGCTGTGAGACCAGTTTTAGATTCCTATGCTTAACTTCAGATTTACTGTATCCCTTGGACCTTCTTATTGACGATGAAACACAGAAAGTGCATCCGAATTTTATAAAAAATGCACAATGCCGACTTAAGTACAAGAGGACTGATGCTCTAACTTTCTATGATTTGAACCCCTCCTGTGAGTCGAGTTTTAGATTCCGATGCTTAACTTCAGGTTTACTGTATCCCTTGGACCTTCTTATTGACGATGAAACACAGAAATTGCATCCGAATTTAATACAAAAGCACAATGCCGACTTAAGTACAAGAGGACTGATACTCTAACTTTCTATGATTTGAACCTCTGCTGTGAGTCCAGTTTTAGTTTCCGATGCTTCACGACAGGTTTACTGTATCCCTTGGACCTTCTTATTGACGATGAAACACAGAAATTGCATCCGAATTTAATAAAAAAGGCACAATGCCGACTTAAGTACAAGAGGACTGATACTCTAACTTTCAATGATTTGAACCCCTCCTGTGAGTCCAGTTTTAGATTCCAATGCTTAACTTCTGGTTTACTGTATCCCTTGGACCTTCTTATTGACGATGAAACACAGAAATTGCATCCGAATTTAATACAAAAGGCACAATGCTGACTTAAGTACCAAAGGACTGATATTCTAACTTTCTATGATTTGAACCTATCCTGTGAGTCCAGTTTTAGATTCCAATGCTTCACTTCGGGTTTACTGTATCCCTTGGACCCTCTTATTGACGATGAAACACAGAAATTGCATCCGAATTTAATAAAAAAGGCACAATGCCGACTTAAGTACAAGAGGACTGAAACTCTAATTTTCTATGAATTGAACCTCTGCTGTGAGTCCAGTTTTAGTTTCCGATGCTTCACTTGAGGTTTACTGTATCCCTTGGACCTTCTTATTGACGATGAAACACAGAAATTGCTTCCGAACTTAATACAAAAGGCACAATGTCGACTTTCGTACAAGAGGACTGAAACTCTAACTTTCTATGATTTGTACCTCTGCTGTGAGTCCAGTTTTAGTTTCCGATGCTTAACTTCAGGTTTACTGTATCCCTTGGACCTTCTTATTGTCGATGAAACACAGAAATTGCATCCGAATTTAATACAAAAGGCACAATGCCGACTTAAGTACAAGAGGACTGAAACTCTAACTTTCTATGATTTGAACCTCTGCTGTGAGTCCAGTTTTAGTTTCCGATGCTACACTTCACATTTACTGTATCCCTGGGACCTTCTTATTGACGATGAAACACAGAAATTGCATCCGAATTTAATAAAAAAGGCACAATGCCGACTTAAGTACAAGAGGACTGATACTCTAACATTCTATGATTTGAACCCCTCCTGTTGAGTCCAGTTTTAGATTCCGATGCTTAACTTCAGGTTTACTGTATCCCTTGGACCTTCTTATTGACGATGAAACACAGAAATTGCATCCGAATTTAATACAAAAGGCACAATGCCGACTTAAGTACAAGAGGACTGAAACTATAACTTTCTATGTTTTGAACCTATGCTGTGAGTCCAGTTTTAGTTTCCGATGCTTTACTTCAGGTTTACTGTTTCCCTTGGACCTTCTTATTGACGATGAAACACAGAAATTGCATCCGAATTTAATACAAAAGGCACAATGCCGACCTAAGTACAAGAGGACTGATACTCTAACTTTCTATGATTTGAACCTCTGCTGTGAGTCCAGTTTTAGTTTCCGATGCTTTACTTCAGGTTTACTGTTTCCCTTGGACCTTCTTATTGACGATGAAACACAGAAATTGCATCCGAATTTAATACAAAAGGCACAATGCCGACTTAAGTACAAGAGGACTGATACTCTAACTTTCTATGATTTGAACCTCTGCTGTGAGTCCAGTTTTAGTTTCCGATGCTTCACGTCAGGTTTACTGTATCCCTTGGACCTTCTTACTGACGATGAAACACAGAAATTGCATCCGAATTTAAGAAAAAGGAACAATGCCGATTTAAGTACAAGAGGACTGATACTCTAACTTTCTATGATTTGAACCCCTCCTGTGAGTCCAGTTTTAGATTCCGATGCTTAACTTCTGGTTTACTGTTTCCCTTGGACCTTCTTATTGACGATGAAACACAGAAATTGCATCCGAATTTAATACAAAAGGCACAATGCCGACTTAAGTACAAGAGGACTGAAACTATAACTTTCTATGTTTTGAACCTATGCTGTGAGTCCAGTTTTAGTTTCCGATGCTTTACTTCAGGTTTACGGTTTCCCTTGGACCTTCTTATTGACGATGAAACACAGAAATTGCATCCGAATTTAATACAAAAGGCACAATACCGACTTAAGTACAAGAGGACTGATACTCTAACTTTCTATGATTTGAACCTCTGCTGTGAGTCCAGTTTTAGTTTCCGATGCTTCACGTCAGGTTTACTGTATCCCTTGGACCTTCTTACTGACGATGAAACACAGAAATTGCATCCGAATTTAATAAAAAGGAACAATGCCGATTTAAGTACAAGAGGACTGATACTCTAACTTTCGATGATTTGAACCCCTCCTGTGAGTTCAGTTTTAGATTCCGATGCTTCACTTCGAGTTCACTGTATCCCATGGACCCTCTTATTGACGATGAAACACAGAAATTGCATCCGAATTTAATACAAAAGGCACAATGCCGACTTAAGTACAAGAGCACCGAAACTCGAACTTTCTATGATTTGAACCTCTGCTGTGAGTCCAGTTTTAGTTTCCGATGCTTCACTTCAGGTTTACTGTATCCCTTGGACCTTCTTATTGACGATGAAACACAGAAATTGCTTCCGAATTTAATACATAAGGCACAATGCCGACTTACGTACAAGAGGACTGAAACACTAACTTTCTATGATGTGAACCTCTCCTGTGAGTCCAGTTTTAGTTTCCGATGCTTAACTTCAGGTTTACTGTATCCCTTGGACCTTCTTATTGACGGTGAAACACAGAAATTGCATCCGAATTTAATACAAAAGGCACAATGCCGACTTAAGTACAAGAGGACTGAAACTCTAACTTTCTTTGAATTGAACCTATGCTGTGAGTCCAGTTTTAGTTTCCGATGCTTCACTTCAGGTTTACTGTATAACTTGGACCCTCTCATTGACGATGAAACACAGAAATTGGATCCGAATTTAATACAAAAGGCACAATGCCGACTTAAGTACAAGAGGACTGATACTCTAACTTTCTATGATTTGAACCTCTGCTGTTAGTCCAGTTTCAGTTTCCGATGCTTCACGTCAGGTTTACTGTATCCCTTGGACGTTCTTATTGACGATGAAACACAGAAATTGCATCCGAAATTAATAAAAAAGGCACAATGCCGACCTAAGTACAAGAGGACTGATACTCTAACTTTCTATGACTTGAACCCCTCCTGTGAGTCCAGTTTTAGATTCCGATGCTTATCTTCAGGTTTACTGTATCCCTTGTACCATCTTATTGACGATGAAACACAGAAATTGCATCCGAATTTAATACAAAAGGCACAATGCCGACTTAAGTACAAGAGGACTGAAACTCTAACTTTCTATGATTTGAACCACTGCTGTGAGACCAGTTTTAGATTCCGATGCTTAACTTCAGATTTACTGTATCCCTTGGACCTTCTTATTGACGATGAAACACAGAAATTGGAACCGAATTTAATACAAAAGGCACAATGCCGGCTAAAGTACAAGCGGACTAATACTCTAACTTTCGATGATTTGAACCCCTCCTGTGAGTCCAGTTTTAGATTCCGATGCTTCACTTCGAGTTTACTGTATCCCTTGGACCCTCTTATTGACGATGAAACACAGAAATTGCATCCGAATTTAATACAAAAGGCACAATGCCGACTTAAGTACAAGAGGACTGAAACTCTAACTTTCTATGATTTGAACCTCTCCTGTGAGTCCAGTTTTAGATTCCGATGCTTCACTTCGAGTTTACTGTATCCCTTGGACCCTCTTATTGACGATGAAACACAGAAATTGCATCCGAATTTAATACAAAAGGCACAATGCCGACTTAAGTACAAGAGCACTGAAACTCGAACTTTCTATGATGTGAACCTATGCTGTGAGTCCAGTTTTAGTTTCCGATGCTTCACTTCAGGTTTACTGTATACCTTGGACCCTATCATTGACGATGAAACACAGAAATTGCATCCGAATTTAATACAAAAGGCACAATGCCGACTTAAGTACAAGAGGACTGATACTCTAACTCTCTATGATTTGAACCTCTGCTGTGAGTCCAGTTTCAGTTTCTGATGCTTCACGTCAGGTTTACTGTATCCCTTGGACGTTCTTATTGACGATGAAACACAGAAATTGCATCCGAAATTAATAAAAAAGGCACAATGCCGACCTAAGTACAAGAGGACTGGTACTCTAACTTTCTATGATTTGAACCCCTCCTGTGAGTCCAGTTTTAGATTCCGATGCTTAACTTCAGGTTTACTGTATCCCTTGGACCATCTTATTGACGATGAAACACAGAAATTGCATCCGAATTTAATACAAAAGGCACAATGCCGACTTAAGTACAAGAGGACTGAAACTCTAACTCTCTACGATTTGAACCACTGCTGTGAGACCAGTTTTAGATTCCGATGCTTAACTTCAGATTTACTGTATCCCTTGGACCTTCTTATTGACGATGAAACACAGAAATTGGAACCGAATTTAATACAAAAGGCACAATGCCGGCTAAAGTACAAGCGGACTAATACTCTAACTTTCTAAGATTTGAACCCCTCCTGTGAGTCCAGTTTTAGATTCCGATGCTTCACTTCGAGTTTACTGTATCCCTTGGACCCTCTTATTGACGATGAAACACAGAAATTGCATCCGAATTTAATACAAAAGGCACAATGCCGACTTAAGTACAAGAGGACTGGTACTCTAACTTTCTATGATTTGAACCCCTCCTGTGAGTCCAGTTTTAGATTCCGATACTTAACTTCAGGTTTACTGTATACCTTGGACCCACTCACTGACGATGAAACACAGAAAT
Organism: Schistocerca americana; assembly: GCF_021461395.2. NCBI lineage: Eukaryota > Metazoa > Arthropoda > Insecta > Orthoptera > Acrididae > Schistocerca > Schistocerca americana. Next base: position 245,203 of record NW_025725933.1, on the reverse strand, counting down.
TGCATCCGAATTTAATACAAAAGGCACAATGCCGACTTAAGTACAAGAGGACTGATACTCTAACATTCTATGATTTGAACCTCTGCTGTGAGTCCAGTTTCAGTTTCCGATGCTTCACGTCAGGTTTACTGTATCCCTTGGACCTTCTTACTGACGATGAAACACAGATATTGCATCCGAATTTAATAAAAAGGAACAATGCCGATTTAAGTACAAGAGGACTGATACTCTAACTTTCTATGATTTCAACCCCTCATGTGAGTCCAGTTTTAGATTCCGATGCTTAACTTCTGGTTTACTGTATCCCTTGGACCTTCCTATTGACGATGAAACACAGAAATTGCATCCGAATTTAATACAAAAGGCACAATGCCGACTTAAGTACAAGAGGACTGATACTCTAACTTTCTATGATTTGAACCTCTGCTGTGAGTCCAGTTTCAGTTTCCGATGCTTCACTTCAAATTTACTGTATCCCTGGGACCTTCTTATTGACGATGAATGACAGAAATTGCATCCGAATTTAATAAAAAAGGCACAATGCCGACTTAAGTACAAGAGGACTGGTACTCTAACTTTCTATGATTTGAACCCGTCCTGTGAGTCCAGTTTTAGATTCCGATACTTAACTTCAGGTTTACTGTATACCTTGGACCCACTCACTGACGATGAAACACAGAAATTGCATCCGAATTTAATACTAAAGGCACAATGCCGACTTAAGTACAAGAGGACTGATACTCTAACTTTCTATGATTTGAACCTCTGCTGTGAGTCCAGTTTCAGTTTCCGATGCTTCACGTCAGGTTTACTGTATCCCTTGGACCTTCTTACTGACGATGAAACACAGATATTGCATCCGAATTTAATAAAAATTAACAATGCCGATTTAAGTACAAGAGGACTGATACTCTAACTCTCTATGATTTCAACCCCTCCTGTGAGTCCAGTTTTAGATTCCGATGCTTAACTTCTGGTTTACTGTATCCCTTGGACCTTCCTATTGACGATGAAACACAGAAATTGCATCCGAATTTAATACAAAAGGCACAATGCCGACTTAAGTACAAGAGGACTGATACTCTAACTTTCTATGATTTGAACCTCTGCTGTAAGTCCAGTTTCAGTTTCCGATGCTTCACGTCAGGTTTACTGTATCCCTTGGACCTTCTTATTGACGATGAAACACAGAAATTGCATCCGAAATTAATAAAAAAGGCACAATGCCGACTTAAGTACAAGAGGACTGGTACTCTAACTTTCTATGATTTGAACCCCTCCTGTGAGTCCAGTTTTAGATTCAGATACTTAACTTCAGGTTTACTGTATCCCTTGGACCTTCTTATTGACGATGAAACACAGAAATTGCATCCGAATTTAATACAAAAGGCACAATGCCGACTTAAGTACAAGAGGACTGAAACTCTAACTTTCTATGATTTGAACCACTGCTGTGAGACCAGCTTTAGATTCCGATGCTTAACTTCAGGTGTACTGTATCCCTTGGACCATCTTATTGACGATGAAACACAGAAATTGCATCCGAATTTAATACAAAAGGCACAATGCCGACTTAAGTACAAGAGGACTGAAACTATATCTTTCTATGTTTTGAACCTATGCTGTGAGTCCAGTTTTAGTTTCCGATGCTTTACTTCTGGTTTACTGTTTCCCTTGGACCTTCTTATTGACGATGAAACACAGAAATTGCATCCGAATTTAATACAAAAGGCACAATGCCGACTTAAGTACAAGAGGACTGATACTTTAACTTTCTATGATTTGAACCTCTGCTGTGAGTCCAGTTTCAGTTTCCGATGCTTCACGTCAGGTTTACTGTATCCCTTGGACCTTCTTACTGACGATGAAACACAGAAATTGCATCCGAATTTAATACAAAAGACACAATGCCGACTTAAGTACAAGAGGACTGATACTCTAACTTTCTGTGATTTGAACCTCTCCTGTGAGTCCAGTTTTAGATTCCGATGCTTCACTTCGAGTTTACTGTATCCCTTGGACCCTCTTATTGACGATGAAACACAGAAATTGCATCCGAATTTAATACAAAAGGCACAATGCCGACTTAAGTACAAGATTACTGAAACTCGAACTTTCTATTATTTGAACCTCTGCTGTGAGTCCAGTTTTAGTTTCCGATGCTTCACTTCAAGTTTATTGTATCCCTTGGACCTTCTTATTGACGATGAAACACAGAAATTGCTTCCGAATTTAATACAAAAGGCACAATGCCGACTTACGTACAAGAGGACTGAAACACTAACTTTCTATGATGTGAACCTCTGCTGTGAGTCCAGTTTTAGTTTCCGATGCTTAACTTCAGGTTTACTGTATCCCTTGGACCTTCTTATTGACGATGAAACACAGAAATTGGAACCGAATTTAATACAAAAGGCACAATGCCGGCTAAAGTACAAGCGGACTAATACTCTAACTTTCTATGATTTGAACCCCTCCTGTGAGTCTAGTTTTAGGTTCCGGTGCTAAACTTCTGGTTTACTGTATCCCTTGGACCTTCTTATTGACGATGAAACACAGAAATTGCTTCCGAATTTAATACAAAAGGCACAATGCCGACTTAAGTACAAGAGGACTGAAACTCTAACTTCTATCATTTGAACCTCTGCTGTGAGTCCAGTTTTAGTTTCCGATGCTTCACGTCAGGTTTACTGTATCCCTTGGACCTTCTTACTGACGATGAAACACAGAAATTACATCCGAAATTAATAAAAAAAGCACAATGCCGACTTAAGTACAAGAGGACTGGTACTCTAACTTTCTATGATTTGAACCCCTCCTGTGAGTCCAGTTTTAGATTCCGATGCTTAACTTCTGGTTTACTGTATCCCTTGGACCTTCCTATTGACGATGAAACACAGAAATTTCATCTGAATTTAATACAAAAGGCACAATGCCGACTTAAGTACAAGAGCACTGAAACTCAAACTTTCTATGATTTGAACCTCTGCTGTGAGTCCAGTTTTAGTTTCCGATGCTTCACTTCAGGTTTACTGTATCCCTTGGACCCTCTTATTGACGATGAAACACAGAAATTGCTTCCGAATTTAATACAAAAGGCACAATGCCGTCTTACGTACAAGAGGACTGAAACTCTAACTTTCTATGATGTGAACCTCTGCTGTGAGTCCAGTTTTAGTTTCCGATGCTTAACTTCAGGTTTACTGTATCCCTTGGACCTTCTTATTGACGATGAAACACAGAAATTGCATCCGAATTCAATACAAAAGGCACAATGCCGACTTAAGTACAAGAGGACTGAAACTCTAACTTTCTATGAATTGAACCTATGCTGTGAGTCCAGTTTTAGTTTCCGAAGCTTCACTTCAGGTTTACTGTATACCTTGGACCCTCTCATTGACGATCAAACACAGAAATTGCATCCGAATTTAATACAAAAGGCACAATGCCGACTTAAGTACAAGAGGACTGATACTCTAACTTTCTATGATTTGAACCTCTGCTGTGAGTCCAGTTTCAGTTTCCGATGCTTCACGTCAGGTTTACTGTATCCCTTGGACGTTCTTATTGACGATGAAACACAGAAATTGCATCCGTAATTAATAAAAAAGGCACAATGCCGACCTAAGTACAAGAGGACTGGTACTCTAACTTTCTATGATTTGAACCCCTCCTGTGAGTCCAGTTTTAAATTCCGATGCTTAACTTCAGGTTTTCTGTATCCCTTGGACCATCTTATTGACGATAAAAAACACAGAAATTACATCCGAATTTAATACAAAAGGCACAATGCCGACTTAAGTACAAGAGAACTAAAACTCTAACTTTCTATGATTTGAACCACTGCTGTGAGACCAGTTTTAGATTCCGATGCTTAACTTCAGATTTACTGTATCCCTTGGACCTTCTTATTGACGATGAAACACAGAAATTGGAACCGAATTTTATAAAAAAGGCACAAAGCCGACTTAAGTACAAGAGGACTGATACTCTAACTTTCTATGATTTGAACCTCTGCTGTGAGGCCAGTTTTAGTTTCCGATGCTTTACTTCAGGTTTACTGTTTCCCTTGGACCTTCTTATTGAAGATGAAACACAGAAATTGCATCCGAATTTAATACAAAAGGCACAATGCCGACTTAAGTACAAGAGGACTGAAACTATAACTTTCTATGATTTGAACCTATGCTGTGAGTCCAAATTTAGTTTCCGATGCTTCACTTCAAATTTACTGTATCCCTGGGACCTTCTTATTGACGATGAATGACAGAAATTGCATCCGAATTTAATAAAAAAGGCACAATGCCGACTTAAGTACAAGAGGACTGACACTCTGACATTCTATGATTTGGACCCCTCCTGTTGAGTCCAGTTTTAGATTCCGATGCTTAACTTTAGGTTTACTGTATCCCTTGGACCTTCTTATTGACGTTGAACACAGAAATTGCATCCGAATTTTATAAAAAAGGCACAATGCCGACTTAAGTACAAGAGGACTGATACTCTAACTTTCTATGATTTGAACCTCTTCTGTGAGGCCAGTTTTAGTTTCCGATGCTTTACTTCAGGTTTACTGTTTCCCTTGGACCTTCTTATTGACGATGAAACACAGAAATTGCATCCGAATTTAATACAAAAGGCACAATGCCGACTTAAATACAAGAGGACTGATACTCTAACTTTCTATGATTTGAACCTCTGCTGTGAGTCCAGTTTTAGTTTCCGATGCTTCACGTCAGGTTTACTGTATCCCTTGGACCTTCTTATTGACGATGAGACACAGAAATTGCATACGAAATTATTAAAAAAGGCAGAATGCCGACTTAAGTACAAGAGGACTGGTACTCTATCTTTCTATGCTTTGAACCCCTCCTGTGAGTCCAGTTTTAGATTCCGATGCTTAACTTCAGGTTTACTGTATCCCTTGGACCTTCTTATTGACGATGCATCACAGAAATTGGATCCGAATTTAATACAAAAGGCACAATGCCGACTAAAGTACAAGAGGACTAATACTCTAACTTTCAATGATTTTAACCCCTCCTGTGAGTCCAGTTTTAGATTCCGGTGGTTAACTTCTGGTTTACTGTATCCCTTGGACCTTCTTATTGACGATGAAACACAGATATTGCATCCGAATTTAATACAAAAGGCACAATGCCGACTTAAGTACAAGAGGACTGAAAATCTAACTTTCTGTGATTTGAACCTCTGCTGTGAGTCCAGTTTTAGTTTCCGACGCTTCACTTCAGGTTTACTGTATCCCTTGGATCGTCTTATTGACGATGAAACACAGAAATTGCATCCGAATTTAATACAAAAGGCAAAATGCCGACTTAAGTGCAAGAGGACTGAAACTCTAACTTTCTATGATGTGAACCTCTGCTGTGAGTCCAGTTCCAGTTTCCGATGCTTCACGTCAGGTTTACTGTATCCCTTGGACGTTCTTATTGACGATGAAACACAGAAATTGCATCCGAAATTAATAAAAAAGGCACAATGCCGACCTGAGTACAAGAGGACTGGTACTCTAACTTTCTATGATTTGTACCCCTCCCGTGAGTCTAGTTTTAGATTCCGGTGCTTAACTTCTGGTTTACTGTATCCCTTGGACCTTCTTATTGACGATGAAACACAGAAATTGCATCCGAAATTAATAAAAAAGGCACAATGCCGACTTAAGTACAAGAGGACTGGTACTCTAACTTTCTGTGATTTGAACCCCTCCTGTGAGTCCAGTTTTAGCTTCCGATACTTAATTTCAGGTTTACTGTATCCCTTGGACCTTCTTATTGACGATGAAACACAGAAATTGCATCCGAATTTTATACAAAAGGCACAATGCCGACTTAAGTACAAGAAGACTAAAACTCCAACTTTCTATGATTTGAACCACTGCTGTGAGACCAGTTTTAGATTCCGATGCTTAACTTCAGGTTTACTGTATCCCTTGGACCTTCTTATTGACGAAGAAACACAGAAATTGCATCCGAATTTAATACAAAAGGCAGAATGCCGACTTAAGTACAAGAGGACTGAAACTATAACTTTCTATGTTTTGAACCTATGCTGTGAGTCCAGTTTTAGTTTCCGATGCTTGACTTCAGGTTTACTGTATCCCTTGGACCTTCTTATTGACGACGAAATACAGAAATTTCATCCGAATTTAATACAAAAGGCACAATGCCGACTTAAGTACAAGAGGACTGAAACTCTAACTTTCTATGATTTGAACCTCTGCTGTGAGTCCAGTTTTAGTTTCCGATGCTTCACTTCAAATTTACTGTATCCCTGGGACCTTCTTATTGACGATGAATGACAGAAATTGCATCCGAACTTAATAAAAAGGCACAATGCCGACTTAAGTACAAGAGGACTGACACTCTAACATTCTATGATTTGGACCCCTCCTGTTGAGTCCAGTTATAGATTCCGATGCTTAACTTCAGGTTTACTGTATCCCTTGGACTTTCTTATTGACGATGAAACACAGAAATTGCATCCGAATTTTATAAAAAAGCACAATGCCTACTTAAGTACAAGAGGACTGATACTCTATCTTTCTATGATTTGAACCTCTGCTGTGAGGCCAGTTTTAGTTTCCGATGCTTTACTTCAGGTTTACTGCTTCCCTTGGACCTTCTTATTGACGATGAAACACAGAAATTGCATCCGAATTTAATACAAAAGGCACAATGCCGACTTAAGTACAAGAGGACTGATACTCTAACTTTCTATGATTTGAACCTCTGCTGTGAGTCCAGTTTTAGTTTCCGATGCTTCACGTCAGGTTTACTGTATCCCTTGGACCTTCTTATTGACGATGAAACACAGAAATTGCATCCGAAATTAATAAAAAAGGCACAATGCCGACTTAAGTACAAGAGGACTGGTACTCTATCTTTCTATGATTTGAACCCCACCTGTGAGTCCAGTGTTAGATTCCGATGCTTAACTTCAGGTTTACTGTATCCCTTGGACCTTCTTATTGACGATGAAACACAGAAATTGCTTCCGAATTTAATACAAAAGGCACAATGCCGACCTAAGTACAAGAGGACTCGTACTCTAACTTTCTATGATTTGAACCCCTCCTGTGAGTCCAGTTTTAGATTCCGATGCTTAACTTCAGATTTACTGTATCCCTTGGACCTTCTTATTGACGATGCATCACAGAAATTGGATCCGAATTTAATACAAAAGTCACAGTGCCGACTAAAGTACAAGAGGACTAATACTCTAACTTTTAATGATTTGAACCCCTCCTGTGAGTCCAGTTTTAGATTCCGGTGGTTAACTTCCGGTTTACTGTATCCCTTGGAGCTTCTTATTGACGATGAATGACAGAAATTGCATCCGAATTTAATACAAAAGGCACAATGCCGACTTAAGTACAAGAGGACTGAAACTCTAACTTTCTATGATTTGAACCTCTGCTGTGAGTCCAGTTTTAGTTTCCGACGCTTCACTTCAGGTTTACTGTATCCCTTGGATCGTCTTATTGACGATAAAACACAGAAATTGCATCCGAATTTAATACAAAAGGCACAATGCCGACTTAAGTACAAGAGGACTGAAACTCTAACTTTCTATGATTTGAACCTCTGCTGTGAGTCTAGTTTTAGTTTCCGATGCTACACTTCAGGTTTACTGTATCCCTTGGACCTTCTTATTGACGATGAAACACAGAAATTGCATCCGAATTTAATACAAAAGGCACAATGCCGACTTAAGTACAAGAGGACTGAAACTGTAACTTTCTATGATTTGAATCTCTGCTGTGAGTCCAGTTTAAGTTTCCGATGCTTCACTTCAGGTTTACTGAATCCCTTGGACCTTCTTATTGACGATGAAACACAGGAATTGCATCCGAATTTAATACAAAAGGCACAATGCCGACTTAAGTACAAGAGCACTGATACTCTAACTTTCTATGATTTGAACCTCTGCTGTGAGTCCAGTTTTAGTTTCCGATGCTTCACTTCAGGTTTACTGTATCCCTTGGACCTTCTTATTGACGATGAAACACAGAAATTGCATCCGAATTTAATATAATAGGCACAATGCCGACTTAAGTACAAGAGGACTGATACTCTAACTTTCTATGATTTGAACCCCTCCTGTGAGTCCAGTTTTAGTTTCCGATGCTTCACTTCAGGTTTACTGTATCCCTGGGACCTTCTTATTGACGATGAAAAACAGAAATTGCATCTGACTTTAATTAAAAAGGCACAATGCCGACTTAAGTACAAGAGGACAGATACTCTAACTTTCTATGATTGGAACCCCTCCTGTGAGTCCAGTTTTGGATTCCGATGCTTAACTTCAGGTTTACTGTATCCCTTGGACCTCCTTATTGACGATGAAACACAGAAATTGCATCCGAATTTAATTCAAAAGGCACAATGCCGACTTAAGTACAAGAGGACTGATACTCTAACATTCGATGATTTGAACCTCTCCTGTGAGTCCAGTTTTAGATTCCGATGCTTCACTTCAGGTTTACTGTACCCCTTGGACCCTCTTATTGACGATGAAACACAGAAATTGCATCCGAATTTAATACAAAAGGCACAATGCCGACTTAAGTACAAGAGGACTGAAACTCTAAGTTTCTATGATTTGAACCTCTGCTGTGAGTCCCGTTTTAGTTTCCGACGCTTCACTTCAGGTTTACTGTATCCCTTGGATCGTCTTATTGACGATGAAACACAGAAATTGCATCCGAATTTAATACAAAAGGCACAATGCCGACTTAAGTACAAGAGGACTGAAACTCTAACTTTCTATGATGTGAACCTCTGCTGTGAGTCCAGTTCCAGTTTCCGATGCTTCACGTCAGGTTTACTGTATCCCTTGGACGTTCTTATTGACGATGAAACACAGAAATTGCATCCGAAATTAATAAAAAAGGCACAATGCCGACCTAAGTACAAGAGGACTGGTACTCTAACTTTCTATGATTTGAACCCCTCCTGTGAGTCCAGTTTTAGATTCCGATGCTTAACTTCAGGATTACTGTATCCCTTGGACCATCCTATTGACGATGAAACACAGAAATTGCATCCGAATTTAATACAAAAGGCACAACGCCGACTTAAGTACAAGAGGACTGAAACTCTAACTTTCTATGATTTGATCCACTGCTGTGAGACCAGTTTTAGATTCCGATGCTTAACTTCAGATTTACTGTATCCCTTGGACCTTCTTATTGACGATGAAACACAGAAATTGGAACCGAATTTAATACAAAAGGCACAATGCCGGCTAAAGTACAAGCGGACTAATACTCTAACTTTCTATGATTTGTACCCCTCCCGTTAGTCTAGTTTTAGATTCCGGTGCTTAACTTCTGGTTTACTGTATCCCTTGGACCTTCTTATTGACGATGAAACACAGAAATTGCATCCGAAATTAATAAAAAAGGCACAATGCCGACTTAAGTACAAGAGGACTGGTACTCTATCTTTCTATGATTTGAACCCCACCTGTGAGTCCAGTGTTAGATTCCGATGCTTAACTTCAGGTTTACTGTATCCCTTGGACCTTCTTATTGACGTTGAACACAGAAATTGCATCCGAATTTTATAAAAAAGGCACAATGCCGACTTAAGTACAAGAGGACTGATACTCTAACTTTCTATGATTTGAACCTCTTCTGTGAGGCCAGTTTTAGTTTCCGATGCTTTACTTCAGGTTTACTGTTTCCCTTGGACCTTCTTATTGACGATGAAACACAGAAATTGCATCCGAATTTAATACAAAAGGCACAATGCCGACTTAAGTACAAGAGGACTGATACTCTAACTTTCTATGATTTGAACCTCTGCTGTGAGTCCAGTTTTAGTTTCCGATGCTTCACGTCAGGTTTACTGTATCCCTTGGACCTTCTTATTGACGATGAGACACAGAAATTGCATACGAAATTATTAAAAAAGGCAGAATGCCGACTTAAGTACAAGAGGACTGGTACTCTATCTTTCTATGCTTTGAACCCCTCCTGTGAGTCCAGTTTTAGATTCCGATGCTTAACTTCAGGTTTACTGTATCCCTTGGACCTTCTTATTGACGATGCATCACAGAAATTGGATCCGAATTTAATACAAAAGGCACAATGCCGACTAAAGTACAAGAGGACTAATACTCTAACTTTCAATGATTTGAACCCCTCCTGTGAGTCCAGTTTTAGATTCCGGTGGTTAACTTCTGGTTTACTGTATCCCTTGGACCTTCTTATTGACGATGAAACACAGATATTGCATCCGAATTTAATACAAAAGGCACAATGCCGACTTAAGTACAAGAGGACTGAAACTCTAACTTTCTGTGATTTGAACCTCCGCTGTGAGTCCAGTTTTAGTTTCCGACGCTTCACTTCAGGTTTACTGTATCCCTTGGATCGTCTTATTGACGATGAAACACAGAAATTGCATCCGAATTTAATACAAAAGGCACAATGCCGACTTAAGTACAAGAGGACTGAAACTCTAACTTTCTATGATGTGAACCTCTGCTGTGAGTCCAGTTCCAGTTTCCGATGCTTCACGTCAGGTTTACTGTATCCCTTGGACGTTCTTATTGACGATGAAACACAGAAATTGCATCCGAAATTAATAAAAAAAGCACAATGCCGACCTAAGTACAAGAGGACTGGTACTCTAACTTTCTATGATTTGAACCCCTCCTGTGAGTCCAGTTTTAGATTCCGATGCTTAACTTCAGGTTTACTGTATCCCTTGGACCATCTTATTGACGATGAAACACAGAAATTGCATCCGAATTTAATACAAAAGGCACAATGCCGACTTAAGTACAAGAGGACTGAAACTCTAACTTTCTATGATTTGAACCACTGCTGTGAGACCAGTTTTAGATTCCGATGCTTAACTTCAGATTTACTGTATCCCTTGGACCTTCTTATTGTCGATGAAACACAGAAATTGGAACCGAATTTAATACAAAAGGCACAATGCCGGCTAAAGTACAAGCGGACTAATACTCTAACTTTCTATGATTTGTACCCCTCCCGTTAGTCTAGTTTTAGATTCCGGTGCTTAACTTCTGGTTTACTGTATCCCTTGGACCTTCTTATTGACGATGAAACACAGAAATTGCATCCGAAATTAATAAAAAAGGCACAATGCCGAAGTAAGTACAAGAGGACTGGTACTCTAACTTTCTGTGATTTGAACCCCTCCTGTGAGTCCAGTTTTAGCTTCCGATACTTAATTTCAGGTTTACTGTATCCCTTGGACCTTCTTATTGACGATGAAACACAGGAATTGCATCCGAATTTAATACAAAAGGCACAATGCCGACTTAAGTACAAGAAGACTAAAACTCCAACTTTCTATGATTTGAACCACTGCTGTGAGACCAGTTTTAGATTCCGATGCTTAACTTCAGGTTTACTGTATCCCTTGGACCTTCTTATTGACGATGAAACACAGAAATTGCATCCGAATTTAATACAAAAGGCACAATGCCGACTTAAGTACAAGAGGACTGAAACTATAACTTTCTATGTTTTGAACCTATGCTGTGAGTCCAGTTTTAGTTTCCGATGCTTGACTTCAGGTTTACTGTATCCCTTGGACCTTCTTATTGACGATGAAATACAGAAATTTCATCCGAATTTAATACAAAAGGCACAATGCCGACTTAAGTACAAGAGGACTGAAACTCTAACTTTCTATGATTTGAACCTCTGCTGTGAGTCCAGTTTTAGTTTCCGATGCTTCACTTCAAATTTACTGTATCTCTGGGACCTTCTTATTGACGATGAATGACAGAAATTGCATCCGAACTTAATAAAAAAGGCACAATGCCGACTTAAGTACAAGAGGACTGACACTCTAACATTCTATGATTTGGACCCCTCCTGTTGAGTCCAGTTATAGATTCCGATGCTTAACTTCAGGTTTACTGTATCCCTTGGACCTTCTTATTGACGATGAAACACAGAAATTGCATCCGAATTTTATAAAAAAGCACAATGCCTACTTAAGTACAAGAGGACTGATACTCTATCTTTCTATGATTTGAACCTCTGCTGTGAGGCCAGTTTTAGTTTCCGATGCTTTACTTCAGTTTTACTGTTTCCCTTGGACCTTCTTATTGACGATGAAACACAGAAATTGCATCCGAATTTAATACAAAATGCACAATGCCGACTTAAGTACAAGAGGACTGATACTCTAACTTTCTATGATTTGAACCTCTGCTGTGAGTCCAGTTTTAGTTTCCGATGCTTCACGTCAGGTTTACTGTATCCCTTGGACCTTCTTATTGACGATGAAACACAGAAATTGCATCCGAAATTAATAAAAAAGGCACAATGCCGACTTAAGTACAAGAGGACTGGTACTCTATCTTTCTATGATTTGAACCAAACCTGTGAGTCCAGTGTTAGATTCCGATGCTTAACTTCAGGTTTACTGTATCCCTTGGACCTTCTTATTGACGATGAAACACAGAAATTGCTTCCGAATTTAATACAAAAGGCACAATGCCGACCTAAGTACAAGAGGACTCGTACTCTAACTTTCTATGATTTGAACCCCTCCTGTGAGTCCAGTTTTAGATTCCGATGCTTAACTTCAGATTTACTGTATCCCTTGGACCTTCTTATTGACGATGCATCACAGAAATTGGATCCGAATTTAATACAAAAGGCACAATGCCGACTAAAGTACAAGAGGACTAATACTCTAACTTTCAATGATTTGAACCCCTCCTGTGAGTCCAGTTTTAGATTCCGGTGGTTAACTTCTGGTTTACTGTATCCCTTGGAGCATCTTATTGAGGATGAATGACAGAAATTGCATTCGAATTTAATACAAAAGGCACAATGCCGACTTAAGTACAAGAGGACTGAATCTCTAACTTTCTATGATTTGAACTTCTCCTGTGAGTCCAGTTTTAGTTACCGACGCTTCACTTCAGGTTTACTGTATCCCTTGGATCGTCTTATTGACGATAAAACACAGAAATTGCATCCGAATTTAATACAAAAGGCACAATGCCGACGTAAGTACAAGAGGACTGAAACTCTAACTTTCTATGATTTGAACCTTTGCTGTGAGTCTAGTTTTACTTTCCGATGCTACACTTCAGGTTTACTGTATCCCTTGGACCTTCTTATTGACGATGAAACACAGAAATTGCATCCGAATTTAATACAAAAGGCACAATGCCGACTTAAGTACAAGAGGACTGAAACTGTAACTTTCTATGATTTGAATCTCTGCTGTGAGTCCAGTTTAAGTTTCCGATGCTTCACTTCAGGTTTACTGTATCCCTTGGACCTTCTTATTGACGATGAAACACAGGAATTGCATCCGAATTTAATACAAAAGGCACAATGCCGACTTAAGTACAAGAGCACTGATACTCTAACTTTCTATGATTTGAACCTCTGCTGTGAGTCCAGTTTTAGTTTCCGATGCTTCACTTCAGGTTTACTGTATCCCTTGGACCTTCTTATTGACGATGAAACACAGAAATTGCATCCGAATTTAATATAAAAGGCACAATGCCGACTTAAGTACAAGAGGACTGATACTCTAACTTTCTATGATTTGAACCCCTCCTGTGAGTCCAGTTTTAGATTCCGATGCTTCACTTCAGGTTTACTGTATCCCTGGGACCTTCTTATTGACGATGAAAAACAGAAATTGCATCTGACTTTAATTAAAAAGGCACAATGCCGACTTAAGTACAAGAGGACAGATACTCTAACTTTCTATGATTGGAACCCCTCCTGTGAGTCCAGTTTTGGATTCCGATGCTTAACTTCAGGTTTACTGTATCCCTTGGACCTCCTTATTGACGATGAAACACAGAAATTGCATCCGAATTTTATTCAAAAGGCACAATGCCGACTTAAGTACAAGTGGACTGATACTCTAACTTTCGATGATTTGAACCTCTCCTGTGAGTCCAGTTTTAGATTCCGATGCTTCACTTCAGGTTTACTGTACCCCTTGGACCCTCTTATTGACGATGAAACACAGAAATTGCATCCGAATTTAAAACAAAAGGCACAACGCCGACTTAAGTACAAGATAACTGAAACTCTAAGTTTCTATGATTTGAACCTCTGCTGTGAGTCCAGTTTTAGTTTCCGACGCTTCACTTCAGGTTTACTGTATCCCTTGGATCGTCTTATTGACGATGAAACACAGAAATTGCATCCGAATTTAATACAAAAGGCACAATGCCGACTTAAGTACAAGAGGACTGAAACTCTAACTTTCTATGATGTGAACCTCTGCTGTGAGTCCAGTTCCAGTTTCCGATGCTTCACGTCAGGTTTACTGTATCCCTTGGACGTTCTTATTGACGATGAAACGCAGAAATTGCATCCGAAATTAATAAAAAAGGCACAATGCCGACCTAAGTACAAGAGGACTGGTACTCTAACTTTCTATGATTTGAACCCCTCCTGTGAGTCCAGTTTTAGATTCCGATGCTTAACTTCAGGTTTACTGTATCCCTTGGACCATCCTATTGACGATGAAACACAGAAATTGCATCCGAATTTAATACAAAAGGCACAATGCCGACTTAAGTACAAGAGAACTGAAACTCTAACTTTCTATGATTTGATCCACTGCTGTGAGACCAGTTTTAGATTCCGATGCTTAACTTCAGATTTACTGAATCCCTTGGACCTTCTTATTGACGATGAAACACAGAAATTGGAACCGAATTTAATACAAAAGGCACAATGCCGGCTAAAGTACAAGCGGACTAATACTCTAAATTTCTATGATTTGTACCCCTCCCGTGAGTCTAGTTTTAGATTCCGGTGCTTAACTTCTGGTTTACTGTATCCCTTGGACCTTCTTATTGACGATGAAACACAGAAATTGCATCCGAAATTAATAAAAAAGGCACAATGCCGACTTAAGTACAAGAGGACTGGTACTCTAACTTTCTGTGATTTGAACCCCTCCTGTGAGTCCAGTTTTAGATTCCGATACTTAATTTCAGGTTTACTGTATCCCTTGGACCTTCTTATTGACGATGAAACACAGAAATTGCATCCGAATTTAATACAAAAGGCACAATGCCGACTTAAGTACAAGAAGACTAAAACTCCAACTTTCTATGATTTGAACCACTGCTGTGAGACCTGTTTTAGATTCCGATGCTTAACTTCAGGTTTACTGTATCCCTTGGACCTTCTTATTGACGATGAAACACAGAAATTGCATCCGAATTTAATACAAAAGGCACAATGCCGACTTAAGTACAAGAGGACTGAAACTATAACTTTCTATGTTTTGAACCTATGCTGTGAGTCCAGTTTTAGTTTCCGATGCTTGACTTCAGGTTTACTGTATCCCTTGGACCTTCTTATTGACGATGAAATACAGAAATTTCATCCGAATTTAATACAAAAGGCACAATGCCGACTTTAGTACAAGAGGACTGAAACTCTAACTTTCTATGATTTGAACCTCTGCTGTGAGTCCAGTTTTAGTTTCCGATGCTTCACTTCAAATTTACTGTATCCCTGGGACCTTCTTATTGACGATGAATGACAGAAATTGCATCCGAACTTAATAAAAAAGGCACAATGCCGACTTAAGTACAAGAGGACTGACACTCTAACATTCTATGATTTGGACCCCTCCTGTTGAGTCCAGTTTTAGATTCCGATGCTTAACTTCAGGTTTACTGTATCCCTTGGACCTTCTTATTGACGATGAAACACAGAAATTGCATCCGAATTTTATAAAAAAGCACAATGCCGACTTAAGTACAAGAGGACTGATACTCTATCTTTCTATGATTTGAACCTCTGCTGTGAGGCAAGTTTTAGTTTCCGATGCTTTACTTCAGGTTTACTGTTTCCCTTGGACCTTCTTATTGACGATGAAACACAGAAATTGCATCCGAATTTAATACAAAAGGCACAATGCTGACTTAAGTACAAGAGGACTGATACTCTAACTTTCTATGATTTGAACCTCTGCTGTGAGTCCAGTTTTAGTTTCCGATGCTTCACGTCAAGTTTACTGTATCCCTTGGACCTTCTTATTGACGATGAAACACAGAAATTGCATCCGAAATTAATAAAAAAGGCACAATGCCGACTTAAGTACAAGAGGACTGGTACTCTATCTTTCTATGATTTGAACCCCACCTGTGAGTCCAGTGTTAGATTCCGATGCTTAACTTCAGGTTTACTGTATCCCTTGGACCTTCTTATTGACGATGAAACACAGAAATGGCTTCCGAATTTAATACAAAAGGCACAATGCCGACCTAAGTACAAGAGGACTCGTACTCTAACTTTCTATGATTTGAACCCCTCCTGTGAGTCCAGTTTTAGATTCCGATGCTTAACTTCAGGTTTACTGTATCCCTTGGACCTTCTTATTGACGATGAAACACAGAAATTGCATCCGAATTTAATACAAACGGCACAATGCCGACTTAAGTACAAGAGGACTGAAACTCTAACTTTCTATGATTTGAACCTCTGCTGTGAGTCCAGTTTTAGTTTCCGATGCTTCACTTCAAATTTACTGTATCCCTGGGACCTTCTTATTGACGATGAATGACAGAAATTGCATCCGAACTTAATAAAAAAGGCACAATGCCGACTTAAGTACAAGAGGACTGACACTCTAACATTCTATGATTTGGACCCCTCCTGTTGAGTCCAGTTATAGATTCCGATGCTTAACTTCAGGTTTACTGTATCCCTTGGACCTTCTTATTGACGATGAAACACAGAAATTGCATCCGAATTTTATAAAAAAGCACAATGCCTACTTAAGTACAAGAGGACTGATACTCTATCTTTCTATGATTTGAACCTCTGCTGTGAGGCCAGTTTTAGTTTCCGATGCTTTACTTCAGGTTTACTGTTTCCCTTGGACCTTCTTATTGACGATGAAACACAGAAATTGCATCCGAATTTAATACAAAAGGCACGATGCCGACTTAAGTACAAGAGGACTGATACTCTAACTTTCTATGATTTGAACCTCTGCTGTGAGTCCAGTTTTAGTTTCCGATGCTTCACGTCAGGTTTACTGTATCCCTTGGACCTTCTTATTGACGATGAAACACAGAAATTGCATCCGAAATTAATAAAAAAGGCACAATGCCGACTTAAGTACAAGAGGACTGGTACTCTATCTTTCTATGATTTGAACCAAACCTGTGAGTCCAGTGTTAGATTCCGATGCTTAACTTCAGGTTTACTGTATCCCTTGGACCTTCATCTTGACGATGAAACACAGAAATTGCTTCCGAATTTAATACAAAAGGCACAATGCCGACTAAAGTACAAGAGGACTAATACTCTAACTTTCAATGATTTGAACCCCTCCTGTGAGTCCAGTTTTAGATTCCGATGCTTAACTTCAGATTTACTGTATCCCTTGGACCTTCTTATTGACGATGCATCACAGAAATTGGATCCGAATTTAATACAAAAGGCACAATGCCGACTAAAGTACAAGAGGACTAATACTCTAACTTTCAATGATTTGAACCCCTCCTGTGAGTCCAGTTTTAGATTCCGGTGGTTAACTTCTGGTTTACTGTATCCCTTGGAGCTTCTTATTGACGATGAATGACAGAAATTGCATCCGAATTTAATACAAAAGGCACAATGCCGACTTAAGTACAAGAGGACTGAAACTCTAACTTTCTATGATTTGAACTTCTCCTGTGAGTCCAGTTTTAGTTACCGACGCTTCACTTCAGGTTTACTGTATCCCTTGGATCGTCTTATTGACGATAAAACACAGAAATTGCATCCGAATTTAATACAAAAGGCACAATGCCGACTTAAGTACAAGAGGACTGAAACTGTAACTTTCTATGATTTGAATCTCTGCTGTGAGTCCAGTTTAAGTTTCCGATGCTTCACTTCAGGTTTACTGTATCCCTTGGACCTTCTTATTGACGATGAAACACAGGAATTACATCCGAATTTAATACAAAAGGCACAATGCCGACTTAAGTACAAGAGCACTGATACTCTAACTTTCTATGATTTGAACCTCTGCTGTGAGTCCAGTTTTAGTTTCCGATGCTTCACTTCAGGTTTACTGTATCCCTTGGACCTTCTTATTGACGATGAAACACAGAAATTGCATCCGAATTGAATACAAAAGGCACAATGCCGACTTAAGTACAAGAGGACTGAAACTCTAACTTTCTATGATGTGAACCTCTGCTGTGAGTCCAGTTCCAGTTCCCGATGCTTCACGTCAGGTTTACTGTATCCCTTGGACGTTCTTATTGACGATGAAACACAGAAATTGCATCCGAAATTAATAAAAAAGGCACAATGCCGACCTAAGTACAAGAGGACTGGTGCTCTAACTTTCTATGATTTGAACCCCTCCTGTGAGTCCAGTTTTA
Source organism: Schistocerca americana (assembly GCF_021461395.2). Lineage (NCBI taxonomy): Eukaryota > Metazoa > Arthropoda > Insecta > Orthoptera > Acrididae > Schistocerca > Schistocerca americana. The sequence continues at coordinate 226,807 of NW_025725933.1, read as the reverse complement.
GATTCCGATGCTTAACTTCAGGTTTACTGTATCCCTTGGACCATCCTATGGACGATGAAACACAGAAATTGCATCCGAATTTAATACAAAAGGCACAATGCCGACTTAAGTACAAGAGGACTGAAACTCTAACTTTCTATGATTTGATCCACTGCTGTGAGACCAGTTTTAGATTCCGATGCTTAACTTCAGATTTACTGTATCCCTTGGACCTTCTTATTGACGATGAAACACAGAAATTGGAACCGAATTTAATACAAAAGGCACAATGCCGGCTAAAGTACAAGCGGACTAATACTCTAACTTTCTATGATTTGTACCCCTCCCGTGAGTCTAGTTTTAGATTCCGGTGCTTAACTTCTGGTTTACTGTATCCCTTGGACCTTCTTATTGACGATGAAACACAGAAATTGCATCCGAAATTAATAAAAAAGGCACAATGCCGACTTAAGTACAAGAAGACTAAAACTCCAACTTTCTATGATTTGAACCACTGCTGTGAGACCTGTTTTAGATTCCGATGCTTAACTTCAGGTTTACTGTATCCCTTGGACCTTCTTATTGACGATGAAACACAGAAATTGCATCCGAATTTAATACAAAAGGCACAATGCCGACTTAAGTACAAGAGGACTGAAACTATAACTTTCTATGTTTTGAACCTATGCTGTGAGTCCAGTTTTAGTTTCCGATGCTTGACTTCAGGTTTACTGTATCCCTTGGACCTTCTTATTGACGATGAAATACAGAAATTTCATCCGAATTTAATACAAAAGGCACAATGCCGACTTTAGTACAAGAGGACTGAAACTCTAACTTTCTATGATTTGAACCTCTGCTGTGAGTCCAGTTTTAGTTTCCGATGCTTCACTTCAAATTTACTGTATCCCTGGGACCTTCTTATTGACGATGAATGACAGAAATTGCATCCGAACTTAATAAAAAAGGCACAATGCCGACTTAAGTACAAGAGGACTGACACTCTAACATTCTATGATTTGGACCCCTCCTGTTGAGTCCAGTTTTAGATTCCGATGCTTAACTTCAGGTTTACTGTATCCCTTGGACCTTCTTATTGACGATGAAACACAGAAATTGCATCCGAATTTTATAAAAAAGCACAATGCCGACTTAAGTACAAGAGGACTGATACTCTATCTTTCTATGATTTGAACCTCTGCTGTGAGGCAAGTTTTAGTTTCCGATGCTTTACTTCAGGTTTACTGTTTCCCTTGGACCTTCTTATTGACGATGAAACACAGAAATTGCATCCGAATTTAATACAAAAGGCACAATGCTGACTTAAGTACAAGAGGACTGATACTCTAACTTTCTATGATTTGAACCTCTGCTGTGAGTCCAGTTTTAGTTTCCGATGCTTCACGTCAAGTTTACTGTATCCCTTGGACCTTCTTATTGACGATGAAACACAGAAATTGCATCCGAAATTAATAAAAAAGGCACAATGCCGACTTAAGTACAAGAGGACTGGTACTCTATCTTTCTATGATTTGAACCCCACCTGTGAGTCCAGTGTTAGATTCCGATGCTTAACTTCAGGTTTACTGTATCCCTTGGACCTTCTTATTGACGATGAAACACAGAAATGGCTTCCGAATTTAATACAAAAGGCACAATGCCGACCTAAGTACAAGAGGACTCGTACTCTAACTTTCTATGATTTGAACCCCTCCTGTGAGTCCAGTTTTAGATTCCGATGCTTAACTTCAGGTTTACTGTATCCCTTGGACCTTCTTATTGACGATGAAACACAGAAATTGCATCCGAATTTAATACAAACGGCACAATGCCGACTTAAGTACAAGAGGACTGAAACTCTAACTTTCTATGATTTGAACCTCTGCTGTGAGTCCAGTTTTAGTTTCCGATGCTTCACTTCAAATTTACTGTATCCCTGGGACCTTCTTATTGACGATGAATGACAGAAATTGCATCCGAACTTAATAAAAAAGGCACAATGCCGACTTAAGTACAAGAGGACTGACACTCTAACATTCTATGATTTGGACCCCTCCTGTTGAGTCCAGTTATAGAATCCGATGCTTAACTTCAGGTTTACTGTATCCCTTGGACCTTCTTATTGACGATGAAACACAGAAATTGCATCCGAATTTTATAAAAAAGCACAATGCCTACTTAAGTACAAGAGGACTGATACTCTATCTTTCTATGATTTGAACCTCTGCTGTGAGGCCAGTTTTAGTTTCCGATGCTTTACTTCAGGTTTACTGTTTCCCTTGGACCTTCTTATTGGCGATGAAACACAGAAATTGCATCCGAATTTAATACAAAAGGCACGATGCCGACTTAAGTACAAGAGGACTGATACTCTAACTTTCTATGATTTGAACCTCTGCTGTGAGTCCAGTTTTAGTTTCCGATGCTTCACGTCAGGTTTACTGTATCCCTTGGACCTTCTTATTGACGATGAAACACAGAAATTGCATCCGAAATTAATAAAAAAGGCACAATGCCGACTTAAGTACAAGAGGACTGGTACTCTATCTTGCTATGATTTGAACCAAACCTGTGAGTCCAGTGTTAGATTCCGATGCTTAACTTCAGGTTTACTGTATCCCTTGGACCTTCATCTTGACGATGAAACACAGAAATTGCTTCCGAATTTAATACAAAAGGCACAATGCCGACTAAAGTACAAGAGGACTAATACTCTAACTTTCAATGATTTGAACCCCTCCTGTGAGTCCAGTTTTAGATTCCGATGCTTAACTTCAGATTTACTGTATCCCTTGGACCTTCTTATTGACGATGCATCACAGAAATTGGATCCGAATTTAATACAAAAGGCACAATGCCGACTAAAGTACAAGAGGACTAATACTCTAACTTTCAATGATTTGAACCCCTCCTGTGAGTCCAGTTTTAGATTCCGGTGGTTAACTTCTGGTTTACTGTATCCCTTGGAGCTTCTTATTGACGATGAATGACAGAAATTGCATCTGAATTTAATACAAAAGGCACAATGCCGACTTAAGTACAAGAGGACTGAAACTCTAACTTTCTATGATTTGAACTTCTCCTGTGAGTCCAGTTTTAGTTACCGACGCTTCACTTCAGGTTTACTGTATCCCTTGGATCGTCTTATTGACGATAAAACACAGAAATTGCATCCGAATTTAATACAAAAGGCACAATGCCGACTTAAGTACAAGAGGACTGAAACTGTAACTTTCTATGATTTGAATCTCTGCTGTGAGTCCAGTTTAAGTTTCCGATGCTTCACTTCAGGTTTACTGTATCCCTTGGACCTTCTTATTGACGATGAAACACAGGAATTACATCCGAATTTAATACAAAAGGCACAATGCCGACTTAAGTACAAGAGCACTGATACTCTAACTTTCTATGATTTGAACCTCTGCTGTGAGTCCAGTTTTAGTTTCCGATGCTTCACTTCAGGTTTACTGTATCCCTTGGACCTTCTTATTGACGATGAAACACAGAAATTGCATCCGAATTGAATACAAAAGGCACAATGCCGACTTAAGTACAAGAGGACTGAAACTCTAACTTTCTATGATGTGAACCTCTGCTGTGAGTCCAGTTCCAGTTCCCGATGCTTCACGTCAGGTTTACTGTATCCCTTGGACGTTCTTATTGACGATGAAACACAGAAATTGCATCCGAAATTAATAAAAAAGGCACAATGCCGACCTAAGTACAAGAGGACTGGTACTCTAACTTTCTATGATTTGAACCCCTCCTGTGAGTCCAGTTTTAGATTCCGATGCTTAACTTCAGGTTTACTGTATCCCTTGGACCATCCTATGGACGATGAAACACAGAAATTGCATCCGAATTTAATACAAAAGGCACAATGCCGACTTAAGTACAAGAGGACTGAAACTCTAACTTTCTATGATTTGATCCACTGCTGTGAGACCAGTTTTAGATTCCGATGCTTAACTTCAGATTTACTGTATCCCTTGGACCTTCTTATTGACGATGAAACACAGAAATTGGAACCGAATTTAATACAAAAGGCACAATGCCGGCTAAAGTACAAGCGGACTAATACTCTAACTTTCTATGATTTGTACCCCTCCCGTGAGTCTAGTTTTAGATTCCGGTGCTTAACTTCTGGTTTACTGTATCCCTTGGACCTTCTTATTGACGATGAAACACAGAAATTGCATCCGAAATTAATAAAAAAGGCACAATGCCGACTTAAGTACAAGAGGACTGGTACTCTAACTTTCTGTGATTTGAACCCCTCCTGTGAGTCCAGTTTTAGATTCCGATACTTAATTTCAGGTTTACTGTACCCCTTGGACCTTCTTATTGACGATGAAACACAGAAATTGCATCCGAATTTAATACAAAAGGCACAATGCCGACTTAAGTACAAGAAGACTAAAACTCCAACTTTCTATGATTTGAACCACTGCTGTGAGACCTGTTTTAGATTCCGATGCTTAACTTCAGGTTTACTGTATCCCTTGGACCTTCTTATTGACGATGAAACACAGAAATTGCATCCGAATTTAATACAAAAGGCACAATGCCGACTTAAGTACAAGAGGACTGAAACTATAACTTTCTATGTTTTGAACCTATGCTGTGAGTCCAGTTTTAGTTTCCGATGCTTGACTTCAGGTTTACTGTATCCCTTGGACCTTCTTATTGACGATGAAATACAGAAATTTCATCCGAATTTAATACAAAAGGCACAATGCCGACTTTAGTACAAGAGGACTGAAACTCTAACTTTCTATGATTTGAACCTCTGCTGTGAGTCCAGTTTTAGTTTCCGATGCTTCACTTCAAATTTACTGTATCCCTGGGACCTTCTTATTGACGATGAATGACAGAAATTGCATCCGAACTTAATAAAAAAGGCACAATGCCGACTTAAGTACAAGAGGACTGACACTCTAACATTCTATGATTTGGACCCCTCCTGTTGAGTCCAGTTTTAGATTCCGATGCTTAACTTCAGGTTTACTGTATCCCTTGGACCTTCTTATTGACGATGAAACACAGAAATTGCATCCGAATTTTATAAAAAAGCACAATGCCGACTTAAGTACAAGAGGACTGATACTCTATCTTTCTATGATTTGAACCTCTGCTGTGAGGCCAGTTTTAGTTTCCGATGCTTTACTTCAGGTTTACTGTTTCCCTTGGACCTTCTTATTGACGATGAAACACAGAAATTGCATCCGAATTTAATACAAAAGGCACAATGCCGACTTAAGTACAAGAGGACTGATACTCTAACTTTCTATGATTTGAACCTCTGCTGTGAGTCCAGTTTTAGTTTCCGATGCTTCACGTCAGGTTTACTGTATCCCTTGGACATTCTTATTGACGATGAAAGACAGAAATTGCATCCGAAATTAATAAAAAAGGCACAATGCCGACTTAAGTACAAGAGGACTGGTACTCTATCTTTCTATGATTTGAACCCCACCTGTGAGTCCAGTGTTAGGTTCCGATGCTTAACTTCAGGTTTACTGTATCCCTTGGACCTTCGTATTGACGATGAAACACAGAAATGGCTTCCGAATTTAATACAAAAGGCACAATGCCGACCTAAGTACAAGAGGACTCGTACTCTAACTTTCTATGATTTGAACCCCTCCTGTGAGTCCAGTTTTAGATTCCGATGCTTAACTTCAGGTTTACTGTATCCCTTGGACCTTCTTATTGACGATGAAACACAGAAATTGCATCCTAATTTAATACAAAAGGCACAATGCCGACTTAAGTACAAGAGGACTGAAACTCTAACTTTCTATGATTTGAACCACTGCTGTAACACCAGTTTTAGATTCCGATGCTTAACTTCGGATTTACTATATCCCTTGGACCTTCTTATTGACGATGCATCACAGAAATTGGATCCGAATTTAATACAAAAGGCACAATGCCGACTAAAGTACAAGAGGACTAATACTCTAACTTTCAATGATTTGAACCCCTCCTGTGAGTCCAGTTTTAGATTCCGGTGGTTAACTTCTGGTTTACTGTGTCCCTTGGAGCTTCTTATTGACGATGAATGACAGAAATTGCATCCGAATTTAATACAAAAGGCAGAATGCCGACTTAAGTACAAGAGGACTGATACTCTACTTTCGATGATTTGAACCTCTCCTGTGAGTCCAGTTTTAGATTCCGATGCTTCACTTCAGGTGTACTGTATCCCTTGGACCTTCTTATTGACGATTAAATATAGAAATTGCATCCGAAGTTAATACAAAAGGCACAATGCCGACTTAAGTAGAAGAGGACTGAAACTGTAACTTTCTATGATTTGATCCTCTGCTGTGAGTCCAGTTTAAGTTTCCGATGCTTCACTTTAGGTTTACTGTATCCCTTGGACCTTTTTATTGACGATGAAACACAGAAATTACATCCGAATTTGATACAAAAGGCACAATGCCGACTTAAGTACAAGAGGACTGATATTCTAACTTTCTATGATTTGAACCTCTGCTGTGAGTCCAGTTTTAGTTTCCGATGCTTCACTTTAGGTTTACTGTATCCCTTGGACCTTCTTACTGACGATGAAACACAGAAATTGCATCGGAATTTAATAAAAAAGGCACAATGCCGACTTAAGTACAAGAGGACTGATACTCTAACTTTCTATGATTTGAAATCCTCCTGTGAGTTCAGTTTTAGTTTCCGATGCTTCACTTCAGGTTTACTGTATCCCTTGGACCTTCTTACTGACGATGAAACACAGAAATTGCATCCGAATTTAATAAAAGAGGCACAATGCCGACTTAAGTACAAGAGGACTGATACTCTAACTTTCTATGATTTGAACCCCTCCTGTGAGTCCAGTATTAGATTCCGATGCTTAACTTCTGGTTTACTGTATCCCTTGGACCTTCTTATTGACGATGAAACACAGAAATTGCATTCGAATTTAATACAAAAGGCACAATGCCGACTTACGTACAAGAGGACTGAAACTCTAACTTTCTATGATTTGAATCTCTGCTGTGAGTCCAGTTTTAGTTTCCGATGCTTAACTTCAGGTTTACTGTATCCCTTGGACCTTCTTATTGACGATGAAACACAGAAATTGCATCCGAATTTAATACAAAAGTGACAATGCCGACTTAAGTACAAGAGGACTGACACTCTAACTTTCTATGATTTGAACCTCTGCTGTGAGTTCAGTTTTAGTTTCCGATACTTCACTTCAGGTTAACTGTGTCCCTTGGACCTTCTTATTGACGATGAAACACAGAAATTTCATCCGAATTTAATACAAAAGGAACAATGCCGACTTAAGTACAAGAGGACTGATACTCTAACTTTCGATGATTTGAACCTCTCCTGTGAGTCCAGTTTTAGATTCCGATGCTTCACTTTAGGTTTACTGTATCCCTTGGACCCTCTTATTGACGATGAAACACAGCATTGCATCCGAATTTAATACAAAAGGCACAATGCCGACTTAAGTACAAGAGGACTGAAACTCTAACTTTCTATGATTTGAACCTCTGCTGTGAGTCCAGTTTTAGTTTCCGATGCATCACTTCAGGTGTACTGTATCCCTTGGACCTTCTTATTAACGATGAAACATAGAAATTGCATCCGAAGTTAATACAAAATGCACAATGCCGACTTGAGTAGAAGAGGACTGAAACTCTAACTTTCTATGATTTGAAACTCTGCTGTGAGTCCAGTTTTAGTTTCCGATGCTTCACTTCAGGTTTACTGTATCCCTTGGACCCTCTTATTGACAATGAAACACAGAAATTGCATCCGAAATTAATAAAAAACGCACAATGCCGACTTAAGTACAAGAGGACTGATACTCTAACTTCCTATGATTTGAACCCCTCCTGTGAGTCCAGTTTTAGATTCCGATGCTTAACTTCAGGTTTACTGTATCCCTTGGACTTTCTTATTGACGATGAAACACAGAATTTGCATCCGAATTTAATACAAAAGGCACAATGCCGACTTAAGTACAAGAGGACTGAAACTCTAACTTTCTATGATTTGAACCTCTGCTGTGAGTCCAGTTTTAGATTCCGATGCTTAACTTGTGGTTTACTGTATCCCTTGGACTTTCTTATAGACGATGAAACACAGAAATTGCATCCGAATTTAATACAAAAGGCACATTGCCGACTTAAGTGCAAGAGGACTGAATCTCTAACTTTCTATGATTTGAACCGCTGCTGTGAGTCCAGTTTTAGTTTCCGATGCTTCACTTAAGGTTTACTGTATCCCTTGGACCATCTTATTGACGATGAAACACAGAAATTGCATTCGAATTTAATACAAAAGGCACAGTGCCGACTTACGTACAAGAGGACTGAAACTCTAACTTTCTATGATTTGAACCTGTGCTGTGAGTCCAGTTTTAGTTTACGATGCTTCACTTCAGGTTTACTGTATCCCTTGGACCTTCTTATTGACGATGAAACACAGAAATAGCATCCGAATGTAATACAAAAGGCACAATGCCGATTTAAGTACAAGAGGAATGAAACTCTAACTTTCTATGATTTGAACCTCTGCTGTTAGTCCAGGTTTAGTTTCCGATGCTTCACTCCAGGTTTACTGTGTCCCTTGGACCTTCTTATTGACGATGAAACACAGAAATTGCATCCGAATTTAATAAAAAAGGCACAATGCCGACTTAAGTACAAGAGGACTGAAACTCTAACTTTCTATGATTTGACCCTCTGCTGTGAGGCCAGTTTTAGTTTCTGATGCTTCACTTCAGGTTTACTGTATCCCTGGGACCTTCTTATTGACGATGAAAAACAGAAATTGCATCTGACTTTCATAAAAAGGCACAATGCCGACTTAAGTACAAGAGGACAGATACTCTAACTTTCTATGATTTGAACCCCTCCTGTGAGTCCAGTTTTAGATTCCGATGCTTAACCTCAGGTTTACTGTATCCCTTGGACCTTCTTATTGACGATGAAACACAGAAATTGCATCCGAATTTAATTCAAAAGGCACAATGCCGACTTAAGTACAAGATTACTGATACTCTAACTTTCGATGATTTGAACCTCTCCTGTGAGTCCAGTTTTAGAATCCGATGCTTCACTTCAGGTTTACTGTATCCCTTGGACCCTCTTATTGACGATGAAACACAGAAATTGCATCCGAATTTATTACAAAAGGCACAATGCCGACTTAAGTACAAGAGGACTGAAACTCTAACTTTCTATGATTTGAACCTCTGCTGTGAGTCCAGTTTTAGTTTCCGATGCTTCACTTCAGGTGTACTGTATCCCTTGGACCTTCTTAGTGACGATGAAACATAGAAATTGCATCCGAAGTTAATACAAAAGGCACAATGCCGACTTAAGTAGAAGAGGACTGAAACTGTAACTTTCTATGATTTGATCCTCTGCTGTGAGTCCAGTTTAAGTTTCCGATGCTTCACTTTAGGTTTACTGTATCCCTTGGACCTTCTTATTGACGATGAAACACAGAAATTGCATCCGAATTTGATACAAAAGGCACAATGCCGACTTAAGTACAAGAGGACTGATACTCTAACTTTCTATGATTTGAACCACTGCTGTGAGTCAAGTTTTAGTTTCCGATGCTTCACTTCAGGTTTCCTTAATCCCTTGGACCTTCTTATTGACGATGAAACACAGAAATTGCATCCGAATTTAATATAAAAGGCACAATGCCGACATAAGTACAAGAGGACTGATACTCTAACTTTCTATGATTTGAACCTCTCCTGTGAGTCCAGTTTTAGATTCCGATGCTTAACTTCAGGTTTACTGTATCCCTTGGACCTTCTTATTGACGATGAAACACAGAAATTGCATCTGAATTTAGTGAAACCGACACAATGCCGACTTAAGTACAAGAGGACTGATACTCTAACTTTCTATGATTTGAACCCCTCCTGTGTGTTCAGTTTTAGTTTCCGATGCTTCACTGCAGGTTTAGTGTATCCCTTGGACCTTCTTACTGACGATGAAACACAGAAATTGCATCCGAAGCTAATAAAAAAGGCACAATGCCGACTTAAGTACAAGAGGACTGATACTCTAACTTTCTATGATTTGAACCCCTCCTGTGAGTCCAGTTTTAGATTCCGATGCTTAACTTTTGGTTTACTGTATCCCTTGGACCTTCTTATTGACGATGAAACACAGAAATTGCATCCGAATTTAATACAAAAGGCACAATGCCGACTTAAGTGCAAGAGGACTGAATCTCTAACTTTCTATGATTTGAACCTCTGCTGTGAGTCCAGTTTTAGTTTCCGATGCTTCACTTTAGGTTTACTGTATCCCTTGGACCTTCTTATTGACGATGAAACACAGAAATTGCATTTGAATTTAATACAAAAGGCACAATGCCGACTTACGTACAAGAGCACTGAAACTCTAACTTTCTATGATTTGAATCTCTGCTGTGAGTCCAGTTTTAGTTTCTGATGCTTAACTTCAGGTTTACTGTATCCCTTGGACCTTCTTATTGACGATGAAACACAGAAATTGCATCCGAATTTAATAAAAAAGGCACAATGCCGACTTAAGTACAAGAGGACTGATACTCTAACTTTCTATGCTTTGAACCTCTCCTGTGAGTCCAGTTTTAGATTCCGATGCTTAACTTCAGATTTACTGTATCCCTTGGACCTTCTTATTGACGATGAAACACAGAAATTGCATCCGAATTTAATACAAAAGGAACAATGCCACCTTAAGTACAAGGGGACTGATACTCTAACTTTCGATGATTTGAACCTCTCCTGTGAGTCCAGTTTTAGATTCCGATGCTTAACCTCAGGTTTACTGTATCCCTTGGACCTTCTTATTGACGATGAAACACAGAAATTGCATCCGAATTTAATTCAAAAGGCACAATGCCGACTTAAGTACAAGATTACTGATACTCTAACTTTCGATGATTTGAACCTCTCCTGTGAGTCCAGTTTTAGAATCCGATGCTTAACTTCAGGTTTACTGTATCCCTTGGACCCTCTTATTGACGATGAAACACAGAAATTGCATCCGAATTTATTACAAAAGGCACAATGCCGACTTAAGTACAAGAGGACTGAAACTCTAACTTTCTATGATTTGAACCTCTGCTGTGAGTCCAGTTTTAGTTTCCGATGCTTCACTTCAGGTGTACTGTATCCCTTGGACCTTCTTAGTGACGATGAAACATAGAAATTGCATCCGAAGTTAATACAAAAGGCACAATGCCGACTTAAGTAGAAGAGGACTGAAACTGTAACTTTCTATGATTTGATCCTCTGCTGTGAGTCCAGTTTAAGTTTCCGATGCTTCACTTTAGGTTTACTGTATCCCTTGGACCTTCTTATTGACGATGAAACACAGAAATTGCATCCGAATTTGATACAAAAGGCAGAATGCCGACTTAAGTACAAGAGGACTGATACTCTAACTTTCTATGATTTGAACCACTGCTGTGAGTCCAGTTTTAGTTTCCGATGCTTCACTTCAGGTTTCCTTAATCCCTTGGACCTTCTTATTGACGATGAAACACAGAAATTGCATCCGAATTTAATATAAAAGGCACAATGCCGACATATGTACAAGAGGACTGATACTCTAACTTTCTATGATTTGAACCTCTCCTGTGAGCCCAGTTTTAGATTCCGATGCTTAACTTCAGGTTTACTGTATCCCTTGGACCTTCTTATTGACGATGAAACACAGAAATTGCATCTGAATTTAATGAAACCGACACAATGCCGACTTAAGTACAAGAGGACTGATACTCTAACTTTCTATGATGTGAACCCCTCCTGTGTGTTCAGTTTTAGTTTCCGATGCTTCACTGCAGGTTTAGTGTATCCCTTGGACCTTCTTACTGACGATGAAACACAGAAATTGCATCCGAAGCTAATAAAAAAGGCACAATGCCGACTTAAGTACAAGAGGACTGATACTCTAACTTTCTATGATTTGAACCCCTCCTGTGAGTCCAGTTTTAGATTCCGATGCTTAACTTTTGGTTTACTGTATCCCTTGGACCTTCTTATTGACGATGAAACACAGATATTGCATCCGAATTTAATACAAAAGGCACAATGCCGACTTAAGTGCAAGAGGACTGAATGTCTAACTTTCTATGATTTGAACCTCTGCTGTGAGTCCAGTTTTAGTTTCCGATGCTTCACTTTAGGTTTACTGTATCCCTTGGACCTTCTTATTGACGATGAAACACAGAAATTGCATTTGAATTTAATACAAAAGGCACAATGCCGACTTACGTACAAGAGGACTGAAACTCTAACTTTCTATGATTTGAATCTCTGCTGTGAGTCCAGTTTTAGTTTCTGATGCTTAACTTCAGGTTTACTGTATCCCTTGGACCTTCTTATTGACGATGAAACACAGAAATTGCATCCGAATTTAATAAAAAAGGCACAATGCCGACTTAAGTACAAGAGGACTGATACTCTAACTTTCTATGCTTTGAACCTCTCCTGTGAGTCCAGTTTTAGATTCCGATGCTTAACTTCAGGTTTACTGTATCCCTTGGACCTTCTTATTGACGATGAAACACAGAAATTGCATCCGAATTTAATACAAAAGGAACAATGCCGACTTAAGTACAAGGGGACTGATACTCTAACTTTCGATGATTTGAACCTCTCCTGTGAGTCCAGTTTTAGATTCCGATGCTTCACTTTAGGTTTACTGTATCCCTTGGACTTCCTTATAGACGATGAAACACAGAAATTGCATCCGAATTTAATACAGAAGGCACAATGCCGACTTAAATACAAGAGGACTGATACTCTAACTTTCTATGATTTGAACCCCTATTGTGAGTCCAGTTTTAGATTCCGATGCTTAACTTCTGGTTTACTGTATCCCTTGGACCTTCTTATTGACGATGAAACACAGAAATTGCATCCGAATTTAATACAAAAGGCACAATGCCGACTTAAGTACAAGAGTACTGAAACTCTAACTTTCTATGATTTGAACCTCTGCTGTGAGTCCAGTTTTAGTTTCCGATGGTTCACTTCAGGTTTACTGTATTCCTTGGACCTTCTTATTGACGATGATACACAGAAATTGCATCCGAATTTAATATAAAAGGCACAATGCCGACATAAGTACAAGAGGACTGATACTCTAACTTTCTATGATTTGAACCTCTCCTGTGAGTCCAGTTTTAGATTCCGATGCTTAACTTCAGGTTTACAGTATCCCTTGGACCTTCTTATTGACGATGAAACACAGAAATTGCATCTGAATTTAATGAAACCGACACAATGCCGACTTAAGTACAAGAGGACTGATCCTCTAACTTTCTATGATTTGAACCCCTCCTGTGTGTTCAGTTTTAGTTTCCGATGCTTCACTGCAGGTTTAGTGTATCCCTTGGACCTTCTTACTGACGATGAAACACAGAAATTGCATCCGAAGCTAATAAAAAAGGCACAATGCCGACTTAAGTACAAGAGGACTGATACTCTAACTTTCTATGATTTGAACCCCTCCTGTGAGTCCAGTTTTAGATTCCGATGCTTAACTTCTGGTTTACTGTATCCCTTGGACCTTCTTATTGACGATGAAACACAGAAATTGCATCCGAATTTAATACAAAAGGCACAATGCCGACTTAAGTGCAAGAGGACTGAATCTCTAACTTTCTATGATTTGAACCTCTGCTGTGAGTCCAGTTTTAGTTTCCGATGCTTCACTTAAGGTTTACTGTATCCCTTGGACCTTCTTATTGACGATGAAACACAGAAATTGCATTTGAATTTAATACAAAAGGCACAATGCCGACTTACGTACAAGAGGACTGAAACTCTAACTTTCTATGATTTGAATCTCTGCTGTGAGTCCAGTTTTAGTTTCCGATGCTTAACTTCAGGTTTACTGTATCTTTTGGACCTTCTTATTGACGATGAAACACAGAAATTGCATCCGAATTTAATAAAAAAGGCACAATGCCGACTTAAGTACAAGAGGACTGATACTCTAACTTTCTATGATTTGAACCCCTCCTGTGAGTCCAGTTTTAGATTCCGATGCTTAACTTCAGGTTTACTGTATCCCTTGGACCTTCTTATTGACGATGAAACACAGAAATTGCATCCGAATTTAATACAAAAGGAACAATGCCGACTTAAGTACAAGAGGACTGATACTCTAACTTTCGATGATTTGAACCTCTCCTGTGAGTCCAGTTTTAGATTCCGATGCTTCACTTTAGGTTTACTGTATCCCTTGGACTTCCTTATAGACGATGAAACACAGAAATTGCATCCGAATTTAATACAGAAGGCACAATGCCGAATTAAATACAAGAGGACTGATACTCTAACTTTCTATGATTTGAACCCCTCCTGTGAGTCCAGTTTTAGATTCCGATGCTTAACTTCTGGTTTACTGTATCCCTTGGACCTTCTTATTGACGATGAAACACAGAAATTGCATCCGAATTTAATACAAAAGGCACAATGCCGACTTAAGTACAAGAGTACTGAAACTCTAACTTTCTATGATTTGAACCTCTGCTGTGAGTCCAGTTTTAGTTTCCGATGGTTCACTTCAGGTTTACTGTATTCTTTGGACCTTCTTATTGACGATGAATCACAGAAATTGCATCCGAATTTAATACAAAAGGCACAATGCCGACTTAAGTACAAGAGGACTGAAACTATAACTTTCTATGATTTGAACCTCTGCTGTGAGTACAGTTTTAGTTTCCGATGCTTCACTTCAGGTTTAATGTATCCCTTGGACCTTGTTATTGACGATGAAACACAGAAATTGCATCCGAATTTAATACAAAAGGCACAATGCCGACTTAAGTACAAGAGGACTGAAACTCTAACTTTCTATGATTTAAACCTCTGCTGTGGGTTTAGTTTTAGTTTCCGATGCTTAACTTCATGTTTACTGTATCCCTTGGACCTTCCTATTGACGATGAAACACAGAATGTGCATCCGAATTTAAATCAAAAGGCACAATGCCGACTTACGTACAAGAGGACTGAAACTCTAACTTTCTATGATTTGAACCTCTGCTGTGAGTCCAGTTTTAGTTTCCGAAGCTTTACTTCAGGTTTACTGTATCCCTTGGACCTTCTTATTGACGATGAAACACAGAAATTGCATCCGAATTTAATACAAAAGGCACAATGCCGACTTAAGTACAAGCGGACTGAAACTCTAACTTTCTATGATTTGCACCTCTGCTGTGAGTCCAGTTTTAGTTTCCGATGCTTCACTTCAGGTTAACTGTATCCCTTGGACCTTCTTATTGACGATGAAACACAGAAATTGCTTTCGAATTTAATACAAAAGGCACAATGCCGACTTACGTACAAGAGGACTGAAACTTTAACTTTCTATGATTTGAACCTCTGCTGTGAGTCTAGTTTTAGTTTCGGATGCTTAACTTCAGGTTTACTCTATCCCTTGGAATTTTTATTGACGATGAAACACAGAATTTGCATCCGAATTTAATAGAAAAGGCACAATGCCGACTTAAGTACAAGAGGACTGATACTCTAACTTTCTATGATTTGCACCTTTCCTGTGAGTCCAGTTTTAGATTCCGATGCTTCACTTCGGGTTTACTGTATCCCTTGGACCCTCGTATTGACGATGAAACACAGAAATTGCATCCGAATTTAATACAAAAGGCACAATGCCGACTAAAGTGCAAGAGGACTGAATCTCTAACTTTCTATGATTTGAACCTCTGCTGTGAGTCCAGTTTTAGTTTCCGATGCTTCACTTAAGGTTTACTGTATCCCTTGGACCTTCTTATTGACGATGAAACACAGAAATTGCATCCGAATTTAATACAGAAGGCACAATGCCGACTTAAATACAAGAGGACTGATACTCTAACTTTCTATGATTTGAACCCCTCCTGTGAGTCCAGTTTTAGATTCCGATGCTTAACTTCTGGTTTACTGTATCCCTTGGACCTTCTTATTGACGATGAAACACAGAAATTGCATCCGAATTTAATACAAAAGGCACAATGCCGACTTAAGTACAAGAGTACTGAAACTCTAACTTTCTATGATTTGAACCTCTGCTGTGAGTCCAGTTTTAGTTTCCGATGGTTCACTTCAGGTTTACTGTATTCCTTGGACCTTCTTAAAGACGATGAAACACAGAAATTGCATCCGAATTTAATATAAAAGGCACAATGCCGACATAAGTACAAGAGGACTGATACTCTAACTTTCTATGATTTGAACCTCTCCTGTGAGTCCAGTTTTAGATTCCGATGCTTAACTTCAGGTTTACTGTATCCCTTGGACCTTCTAATTGACGATGAAACACAGAAATTGCATCTGAATTTAATGAAACCGACACAATGCCGACTTAAGTACAAGAGGACTGATACTCTAACTTTCTATGATTTGAACCCCTCCTGTGTGTTCAGTTTTAGTTTCCGATGCTTCACTGCAGGTTTAGTGTATCCCTTGGACCTTCTTACTGACGATGAAACACAGAAATTGCATCCGAAGCTAATAAAAAAGGCACAATGCCGACTTAAGTACAAGAGGACTGATACTCTAACTTTCTATGATTTGAACCCCTCCTGTGAGTCCAGTTTTAGATTCCGATGCTTAACTTCTGGTTTACTGTATCCCTTGGACCTTCTTATTGACGATGAAACACAGAAATTGCATCCGAATTTAATACAAAAGGCACAATGCCGACTTAAGTGCAAGAGGACTGAATCTCTAACTTTCTATGATTTGAACCTCTGCTGTGAGTCCAGTTTTAGTTTCCGATGCTTCACTTAAGGTTTACTGTATCCCTTGGACCTTCTTATTGACGATGAAACACAGAAATTGCATTTGAATTTAATACAAAAGGCACAATGCCGACTTACGTACAAGAGGACTGAAACTCTAACTTTCTATGATTTGAATCTCTGCTGTGAGTCCAGTTTTAGTTTCCGATGCTTAACTTCAGGTTTACTGTATCCCTTGGACCTTCTTATTGACGATGAAACACAGAAATTGCATCCGAATTTAATAAAAAAGGCACAATGCCGACTTAAGTACAAGAGGACTGATACTCTAACTTTCTATGCTTTGAACCCCTCCTGTGAGTCCAGTTTTAGATTCCGATGCTTAACTTCAGGTTTACTGTATCCCTTGGACCTTCTTATTGACGATGAAACACAGAAATTGCATCCGAATTTAATACAAAAGGAACAATGCCGACTTATGTACAAGAGGACTGATACTCTAACTTTCGATGATTTGAACCTCTCCTGTGAGTCCAGTTTTAGATTCCGATGCTTCACTTTAGGTGTACTGTATCCCTTGGAATTCCTTATAGACGATGAAACACAGAAATTGCATCCGAATTTAATACAGAAGGCACAATGCCGACTTAAATACAAGAGGACTGATACTCTAACTTTCTATGATTTGAACCCCTCCTGTGAGTCCAGTTTTAGATTCCGATGCTTAACTTCTGGTTTACTGTATCCCTTGGACCTTCTTATTGACGATGAAACACAGAAATTGCATCCGAATTTAATACAAAAGGCACAATGCCGACTTAAGTACAAGAGTACTGAAACTCTAATTTTCTATGATTTGAACCTCTGCTGTGAGTCCAGTTTTAGTTTCCGATGGTTCACTTCAGGTTTACTGTATTCCTTGGACCTTCTTATTGACGATGAATCACAGAAATTGCATCCGAATTTAATACAAAAGGCACAATGCCGACTTAAGTACAAGAGGACTGAAACTATAACTTTCTATGATTTGAACCTCTGCTGTGAGTACAGTTTTAGTTTCCGATGCTTCACTTCAGGTTTAATGTATCCCTTGGACCTTGTTATTGACGATGAAACACAGAAATTGCATCCGAATTTAATACAAAAGGCACAATGCCGACTTAAGTACAAGAGGACTGAAACTCTAACTTTCTATGATTAAAACCTCTGCTGTGGGTTTAGTTTTAGTTTCCGATGCTTAACTTCATGTTTGCTGTATCCCTTGGACCTTCCTATTAACGATGAAACACAGAATGTGCATCCGAATTTAAATCAAAAGGCACAATGCCGACTTACGTACAAGAGGACTGAAACTCTAACTTTCTATGATTTGAACCTCTGCTGTGAGTCCAGTTTTAGTTTCCGATGCTTTACTTCAGGTTTACTGTATCCCTTGGACCTTCTTATTGACGATGAAACACAGAAATTGCATCCGAATTTAATACAAAAGGCACAATGCCGACTTAAGTACAAGCGGACTGAAACTCTTACTTTCTATGATTTGAACCTCTGCTGTGAGTCCAGTTTTAGTTTCCGATGCTTCACTTCAGGTTAACTGTATCCCTTGGACCTTCTTATTGACGATGAAACACAGAAATTGCTTTCGAATTTAATTCAAAAGGCACAATGCCGACTTACGTACAAGAGGACTGAAACTCTAACTTTCAATGATTTGAACCTCTGCTGTGAGTCCAGTTTTAGTTTCGGATGCTTAACTTCAGGTTTACTCTATCCCTTGGAATTTTTATTGACGATGAAACACAGAATTTGCATCCGAATTTAATAGAAAAGGCACATTGCCGACTTAAGTACAAGAGGACTGATACTCTAACTTTCTATGATTTGAACCTTTCCTGTGAGTCCAGTTTTAGATTCCGATGCTTCACTTCGGGTTTACTGTATCCCTTGGACCCTCGTATTGACGATGAAACACAGAAATTGCATCCGAATTTAATACAAAAGGCACAATGCCGACTAAAGTGCAAGAGGACTGAATCTCTAACTTTCTATGATTTGAACCTCTGCTGTGAGTCGAGTTTTAGTTTCCGATGCTTCACTTAAGGTTTACTGTATCCCTTGGACCTTCTTATTGACGATGAAACACAGAAATTGCATTCGAATTTAATACAAAAGGCACAATGCCGACTTACGTACAAGAGGATTGAAACTCTAACTTTCTGTGATTTGAACCTCTGCTGTGATTCCAGTTTTAGTTTCCGATGCTTAACTTCAGGTTTACTGTATCCCTTGGACCTTCTTATTGACGATGAAACACAGAAATTGCATCCGAATTTAATACAAAAGGCACAATGCCGACTTAAGTACAAGAGTACTGAAACTCTAACTTTCTATGATTTGAACCCCTCCTGTGAGTCCAGTTTTAGATTCCGATGCTTAACTTTTGGTTTACTGTTTCCCTTGGACCTTCTTATTGACGATGAAACACAGAAATTGCATCCGAATTTAATACAAAAGGCACAATGCCGACTTAAGTACAACAGTACTGAAACTCTAACTTTCTATGATTTGAACCTCTGCTCTGAGTCCAGTTTTAGTTTCCGATGCTTCACTTCAGGTTTACTGTATTTTTGGACCTTCTTATTGACGATGAAACACAGAAATTGCATCCGAATTTAATACAAAAGGCACAATGCCGACTTAAGTACTACAGGACTGACACTGTAACTTTCTATGATTTGAACCTCTTCTGTGAGTATAGTTTTAGTTTCCGATGCTTCACTTCAGGTTTACTGTATCCCTTGGACCTTCGTATTGACGATGAAACACAGAAACTGCATCCGATTTTAATACAAAAGGATCAATGCCGACGTAAGTACAAGAGGACTGATACTCTAACTTTCGATGATTTGAACCTCTCCTGTGAGTCCAGTTTTAGATTCCGATGCTTCACTTTAGGTTTACTGTATCCCTTGGACTTCCTTATAGACGATGAAACACAGAAATTGCATCCGAATTTAATACAGAAGGCACAATGCCGACTTAAATACAAGAGGACTGATACTCTAACTTTCTATGATTTGAACCCCTCCTGTGAGTCCAGTTTTAGATTCCGATGCTTAACTTCTGGTTTACTGTATCCCTTGGACCTTCTTATTGACGATGAAACACAGAAATTGCATCCGAATTTAATACAAAAGGCACAATGCCGACTTAAGTACAAGAGTACTGAAACTCTAACTTTCTATGATTTGAACCTCTGCTGTGAGTCCAGTTTTAGTTTCCGATGGTTCACTTCAGGTTTACTGTATTCCTTGGACCTCCTTTTTGACGAAGAATCACAGAAATTGCATCCGAATTTAATACAAAAGGCACAATGCCGACTTAAGTACAAGAGGACTGATACTCTAACTTTCGATGATTTGAACCTCTCCTGTGAGTCCAGTTTTAGATTCCGATGCTTCACTTTAGGTTTACTGTATCCCTTGGACTTCCTTATAGACGATGAAACACAGAAATTGCATCCGAATTTAATACAGAAGGCACAATGCCGACTTAAATACAAGAGGACTGATACTCTAACTTTCTATGATTTGAACCCCTCCTGTGAGTCCAGTTTTAGATTCCGATGCTTAACTTCTGGTTTACTGTATCCCTTGGACCTTCTTATTGACGATGAAACACAGAAATTGCATCCGAATTTAATACAAAAGGCACAATGCCGGCTTAAGTACAAGAGTACTGAAACTCTAACTTTCTATGATTTGAACCTCTGCTGTGAGTCCAGTTTTAGTTTCCGATGGTTCACTTCAGGTTTACTGTATTCCTTGGACCTCCTTTTTGACGATGAATCACAGAAATTGCATCCGAATTTAATACAAAAGGCACAATGCCGACTTAAGTACAAGAGGACTGAAACTATAACTTTCTATGATTTGAACCTCTGCTGTGAGTACAGTTTTAGTTTCCGATGCTTCACTTCAGGTTTACTGTATCCCTTGGACCTTGTTATTGACGATGAAACACAGAAATTGCATCCGAATTTAATACAAAAGGCACAATGCCGACTCAAGTACAAGAGGACTGAAACTCTAACTTTCTATGATTGAAACCTCTGCTGTGGGTTTAGTTTTAGTTTCCGATGCTTAACTTCATGTTTACTGTATCCCTTGGACCTTCCTATTGACGATGAGACACAGAAATTGCATGCGAGTTTAATAAAAAAGGCACAATGCCAACTTAAGTACAAGAGGACAGATACTCTAACTTTCTATGATTTGAACCCCTCCTGTGAGTCCAGTTGTAGTTTCCGATGCTTCACTTCAGGTTTACTGTATCCCTTGGACCTTCTTATTGACGATGAAACACTGAAATTGCATCCGAATTTAATAAAAAAAGGCACAATGCCGACTTAAGTACAAGAGGACTGATACTCTAACTTTCTATGACATGAACCCCTCCTGTGAGTCCAGTTTTAGATTCCGATGCTTAACCTCTGGTTTACTGTATCCCTTGGACCTTCTTATTGACGATGAAACACAGAAATTGCATCCGAATTTAATACAAATTTCACAATGATGACTTAAGTAAAAGAGGACTGATCCTCTAACTTTCTATGATTTGAACCTCTCCTGTGAGTCCAGTTTTAGATTCCGATGCTTCACTTCGGGTTTACTGTATCCCTTGGACCCTCTTATTGACGATGAAACACAGAAATTGCATCCGAATTTAATACAAAAGGCACAATGCCGACTTAAGTACATGAGGACTGAAACTCTAACTTTCTGTGATTTGAACCTCTGCTGTGAGACCAGTTTTAGTTTCCGATGCTTCACTTCAGGTTTACTGTATCCCTTGGACCTTCTTATTGACGATGAAACACAGAATGTGCATCCGAATTTAAAACAAAAGGCACAATGCCGACTTACGTACAAGAGGACTGAAACTCTAACCTTCTATGATTTGAACCTCTGCTGTGAGTCCAGTTTTAGTTTCCGATGCTTAACTTCAGGTTTACTGTATCCCTTGGACCTTCTTATTGACGATGAAACACAGAAATTGCATCCGAATTTAATACAAAAGGCACAATGCCGACTTAAGTACAAGCGGACTGAAACTCTAACTTTCTATGATTTGAACCTCTGCTGTGAGTCCAGTTTTAGTTTCCGATGCTTCGCTTCAGGTTTACTGTATCCCTTGTTCCTTCTTATTGACGATGAAACACAGAAATTGCATCCGAATTCAATACAAAAGGCACAATGCCAACTTAAGTACAAGAGGACTGAAACTCTAACTTTCTATGATTTGAACCTCTGCTGTGAGTCCAGTATTAGTTTCCGATGCTTCACTTCAGGTTAACTGTATCTCTTGGACCTTCTCATTGACGATGAAACACAGAAATTGCTTTCGAATTTAATACAAAAGGCACAATGCCGACTTACGTACAAGAGGACTGAAACTCTAACTTTCTATGATTTGAACCTCTGCTGTGAGTCCAGTTTTAGTTTCCGATGCTTAACTTCAGGTTTACTGTATCCCTTGGAATTTTTATTGACGATGAAACACAGAATTTGCATCCGAATTTATTAGAAAAGGCACAATGCCGACTTAAGTACAAGAGGACTGATACTCTAACTTTCTATGATTTGAACCTTTCCTGTGAGTCCAATTTTAGATTCCGATGCTTCACTTCGGGTTTACTGTATCCCTTGGACCCTCGTATTGACGATGAAACACAGAAATTGCATCCGAATTTAATACAAAAGGCACAATGCCGACTAAAGTGCAAGAGGACTGAATCTCTAACTTTCTATGATTTGAACCTCTGCTGTGAGTCCAGTTTTAGTTTCCGATGCTTCACTTAAGGTTTACTGTATCCCTTGGACCTTCTTATTGACGATGAAACACAGAAATTGCATTCGAATTTAATACAAAAGGCACAATGCTGACTTACGTACAAGAGGACTGAAACTCTAACTTTCTGTGATTTGAACCTCTGCTGTGAGTCCAGTTTTAGTTTCCGATGCTTAACTTCAGGTTTACTGTATCCCTTGGACCTTCTTATTGACGATGAAACACAGAAATTGCATCCGAATTTAATACAAAAGGCACAATGCCGACTTAAGTACAAGAGTACTGAAACTCTAACTTTCTATGATTTGAACCCCTCCTGTGAGTCCAGTTTTAGATTCCGATGCTTAACTTTTGGTTTACTGTATCCCTTGGACCTTCTTATTGACGATGAAACACAGAAATTGCATCCGAATTTAAAACAAAAGGCACAATGCCGACTTAAGTACAACAGTACTGAAACTCTAACTTTCTATGATTTGAACCTCTGCTCTGAGTCCAGTTTTAGTTTCCGATGCTTCACTTCAGGTTTACTGTATTTTTGGATCTTCTTATTGACGATGAAACACAGAAATTGCATCCGAATTTAATACAAAAGGCACAATGCCGACTTAAGTACAAGTGGACTGAAACTCTAACTTTCTATGATTGGAACCTCTGCTGTGAGTCCAGTTTTAGTTTCCGATGCTTCACTTCAGGTTTACTGTATCCCTTGGACCTTCTTATTGACGATGAAACACAGAAATTGCATCCGAATATAATACAAAGGGCACAATGCCGACTTAAGTACAAGAGGACTGAAACTCTATCTTTCTATGATTTAAACCTCTGCTGTGGGTCCAGTTTTAGTTTCCGATGCTTCACTTCATGTTTACTGTATCCCTTGGACCTTCCTATTGACGATGAAACACAGAAATTGCATCCAAATTTAATACAAATGGCACAATGCCGACTTAAGTAAAAGAGGACTGATACTCTAACTTTCTATGATTTGAACCTCTCCTGTGAGTCCAGCTTTAGATTCCGATGTTTCACTTCAGGTTTACTGTATCCCTTGGAGCTTCTTATTGACGATGAAACACAGAATGTGCATCGGAATTTAATACAAAAGGCACAATGCCGACTTACGTACAAGAGGACTGAAACTCTAACTTTCTATGATTTGAACCTCTGCTGTGAGTCCAGTTTTAGTTTCCGATGCTTAACTTCAGGTTTACCGTATCCCTTGGACCTTCTTATTGACGATGAAACACAGAAATTGCATCCGAATTTAATACAAACGGCACAATGCCGACTTAAGTACAAGAGGACTGAAACTCTAACTTTCTACGATTTGAAGCTCTGCTGTGATTCCAGTTTTAGTTTCCGATGCTTCACTTCAGGTTTACTGTATGATTTGGACCTTCTTATTGACGATGAATTACAGAAATTGCATCCGAATTTAATACAAAAGGCAAATTGCTGACTTAAGTACAAGAGGACTGAAACTCTTACTTTCTATGATTTGAACCACTGCTGTGAGTCCAGTTTTAGTTTCCGATGCTTAACTTCAGGTTTACTGTATCTTTTGGACCTTCTTATTGACGATGAAACACAGAATTTGCATCCGAATTTAATAGAAAAGGCACAATGCCGACTTAAGTACAAGAGGACTGATACTCTAACTTTCTGTGATTTGAACCTCTCCTGTGAGTCCAGTTTTAGTTTCCGAAGCTTCTCTTCAGGTTTACTGTATCCCTGGGACCTTCTTATTGACGATGAAAGACAGAAATTGCATCTGACTTTAATAAAAAAGCACAATGCCGACTTAAGTACAAGAGGACAGATACTCTAACTTTCTATGATTTGAACCCATCCTGTGAGGCCAGTTTTAGATTCCGATGCTTAACTTCAGGTTTACTGTATCCCATGGACCTTCTTATTGAAGATGAAACATAGAAATTGCATCCGAATTTAATATTAAAGGCACAATGCCGACTTAAGTACAAGAGGACTGATACTCTAACTTTCTATGATTTGAACCCCTCCCGTGAGTCCAGTTTTAAATTCCGATGCTTAACTTCAGGTTTACTGTATCCCTTAGACCTTCTTACTGACGATGAAACACAGAAATTGCATCCGAATTTAATAAAGAAGGCACAATGCCGACTTAAGTACAAGAGGACTGATACTCTAACTTTCTATGATTTGAACTCCTCCTGTGAGACCAGTTTTAGTTTCCGATGCTTAACTTCAGGTTTACTGTATCCCTTGGACCTTCTTATTGACGATGAAACACAGAAATTGCATCCGAATTTAATAAAAAGGCACAATGCCGACTTAAGTACAAGAGGACTGAAACTCTAACTTTCAATGATTTGAAACTCTGCCGTGTGTCCAGTTTTAGTTTCCGACGCTTCACTTCAGGTTTACTGTATCCCTTGGACCTTCTTATTGACGATGAAACACAGAAATTGCATCCGAATTTAATACAAAAGGCACAATGCCGACTTAAGTACAAGAGGACTGAAACTCTAACTTTCTATGATTTAAACCTCTGCTGTGGGTCCAGTTTTAGTTTCCGATGCTTCACTTCATGTTTACTGTATCCCTTGGACCTTCCTATTGACGATGAAACTCAGAAATTGCTTCCGAATTTAATAAAAAACGCACAATGCCAACTTAAGTACAAGAGGACTGATACTCTAACTTTCTATGATTTGAACTCCTCCTGTGAGTCCAGTTTTAGTTTCCGATGCTTAACTTCAGGTTTACTGTATCCCTTGGACCTTCTTATTGACAATGAAACACAGAAATTGCATCCGAATTTAATAAAAAAGGCACAATGCCGACTTAAGTACAAGAGGACTGATACTCTAACTTTCTATGATTTGAGCCCCTTCTGTGAGTCCAGTTTTAGATTCCGATGTTTAACCTCTGATTTACTGTATCCCTTGGACCTTCTTATTGACGATGAAACACAGAAATTGCATCCGAATTTAATACAAAAGGCACAATGCCGACTTAAGTACAAGAGGACTGAAACTCTACCTTTCTATGATTTGAAACTCTGCTGTGAGTCCAGTATTAGTTTCCGATGCTTCACTTCAGGATACCTGTATCCCTTGGACCTTCTTATTGACGATGAAACACAGAAATTGCTTTCGAATTTAATACAAAAGGCACAATGCCGACTTACGTACAAGAGGACTGAAACTCTAACTTTCTATGATTTGAACCTCTGCTGTGAGTCCAGTTTTGGTTTCCGATGCTTAACTTCAGGTTTACTGTATCCCTTGGAATTTTTATTGACGATGAAACACAGAAATTGCATCCGAATTTAATACAAAAGGCACAATGCCGACTAAAGTGCAAGAGGACTGAATCTCTAACTTTCTATGATTTGAACCTCTGCTGTGAGTCCAGTTTTAGTTTCCGATGCTTCACTTAAGGTTTACTGTATCCCTTGGACCTTCTTATTGACGATGAAACACAGAAATTGCATTCGAATTTAATACAAAAGGCACAATGCTGACTTACGTACAAGAGGACTGAAACTCTAACTTTCTGTGATTTGAACCTCTGCTGTGAGTCCAGTTTTAGTTTCCGATGCTTAACTTCAGGTTTACTGTATCCCTTGGACCTTCTTATTGACGATGAAACACACAAATTGCATCCGAATTTAATACAAAAGGCACAATGCCGACTTAGGTACAAGAGTACTGAAACTCTAACTTTCTATGATTTGAACCCCTCCTGTGAGTCCAGTTTTAGATTCCGATGCTTAACTTTTGGTTTACTGTATCCCATGGACTTTCTTATTGACGATGAAACACAGAAATTGCATCCGAATTTAATACAAAAGGCACAATGCCGACTTAAGTACAACAGTACTGAAACTCTAACTTTCTGTGATTTGAACCTCTGCTCTGAGTCCAGTTTTAGTTTCCGATGCTTCACTTCAGGTTTACTGTATTTTTGGATCTTCTTATTGACGATGAAACACAGAAATTGCATCCGAATTTAATACAAAAGGCACAATGCCGACTTAAGTACAAGTGGACTGAAACTCTAACTTTCTATGATTGGAACCTCTGCTGTGAGTCCAGTTTTAGTTTCCGATGCTTCACTTCAGGTTTACTGTATCCCTTGGACCTTCTTATTGACGATGAAACACAGAAATTGCATCCGAATATAATACAAAGGGCACAATGCCGACTTAAGTACAAGAGGACTGAAACTCTATCTTTCTATGATTTAAACCTCTGCTGTGGGTCCAGTTTTAGTTTCCGATGCTTCACTTCATGTTTACTGTATCCCTTGGACCTTCCTATTGACGATGAAACACAGAAATTGCATCCAAATTTAATACAAATGGCACAATGCCGACTTAAGTAAAAGAGGACTGATACTCTAACTTTCTATGATTTGAACCTCTCCTGTGAGTCCAGCTTTAGATTCCGATGTTTCACTTCAGGTTTACTGTTTCCCTTGGAGCTTCTTATTGACGATGAAACACAGAATGTGCATCGGAATTTAATACAAAAGGCACAATGCCGACTTACGTACAAGAGGACTGAAACTCTAACTTTCTATGATTTGAACCTCTGCTGTGAGTCCAGTTTTAGTTTCCGATGCTTAACTTCAGGTTTACCGTATCCCTTGGACCTTCTTATTGACGATGAAACACAGAAATTGCATCCGAATTTAATACAAACGGCACAATGCCGACTTAAGTACAAGAGGACTGAAACTCTAACTTTCTACGATTTGAAGCTCTGCTGTGAGTCCAGTTTTAGTTTCCGATGCTTCACTTCAGGTTTACTGTATGATTTGGACCTTCTTATTGACGATGAATTACAGAAATTGCATCCGAATTTAATACAAAAGGCAAATTGCTGACTTAAGTACAAGAGGACTGAAACTCTCACTTTCTATGATTTGAACCACTGCTGTGAGTCCAGTTTTAGTTTCCGATGCTTAACTTCAGGTTTACTGTATCTTTTGGACCTTCTTATTGACGATGAAACACAGAATTTGCATCCGAATTTAATAGAAAAGGCACAATGCCGACTTAAGTACAAGAGGACTGATACTCTAACTTTCTGTGATTTGAACCTCTCCTGTGAGTCCAGTTTTAGTTTCCGAAGCTTCTCTTCAGGTTTACTGTATCCCTGGGACCTTCTTATTGACGATGAAAGACAGAAATTGCATCTGACTTTAATAAAAAAGCACAATGCCGACTTAAGTACAAGAGGACAGATACTCTAACTTTCTATGATTTGAACCCATCCTGTGAGGCCAGTTTTAGATTCCGATGCTAAACTTCAGGTTTACTGTATCCCATGGACCTTCTTATTGAAGATGAAACATAGAAATTGCATCCGAATTTAATATTAAAGGCACAATGCCGACTTAAGTACAAGAGGACTGATACTCTAACTTTCTATGATTTGAACCCCTCCCGTGAGTCCAGTTTTAAATTCCGATGCTTAACTTCAGGTTTACTGTATCCCTTAGACCTTCTTACTGACGATGAAACACAGAAATTGCATCCGAATTTAATAAAGAAGGCACAATGCCGACTTAAGTACAAGAGGACTGATACTCTAACTTTCTATGATTTGAACTCCTCCTGTGAGTCCAGTTTTAGTTTCCGATGCTTAACTTCAGGTTTACTGTATCCCTTGGACCTTCTTATTGACGATGAAACACAGAAATTGCATCCGAATTTAATAAAAAGGCACAATGCCGACTTAAGTACAAGAGGACTGAAACTCTAACTTTCAATGATTTGAAACTCTGCCGTGTGTCCAGTTTTAGTTTCCGATGCTTCACTTCAGGTTTACTGTATCCCTTGGACCTTCTTATTGACGATGAAACACAGAAATTGCATCCGAATTTAATACAAAAGGCACAATGCCGACTTAAGTACAAGAGGACTGAAACTCTAACTTTCTATGATTTAAACCTCTGCTGTGGGTCCAGTTTTAGTTTCCGATGCTTCACTTCATGTTTACTGTATCCCTTGGACCTTCCTATTGACGATGAAACACAGAAATTGCTTCCGAATTTAATAAAAAACGCACAATGCCAACTTAAGTACAAGAGGACTGATACTCTAACTTTCTATGATTTGAACTCCTCCTGTGAGTCCAGTTTTAGTTTCCGATGCTTAACTTCAGGTTTACTGTATCCCTTGGACCTTCTTATTGACAATGAAACACAGAAATTGCATCCGAATTTAATAAAAAAGGCACAATGCCGACTTAAGTACAAGAGGACTGATACTCTAACTTTCTATGATTTGAGCCCCTTCTGTGAGTCCAGTTTTAGATTCCGATGTTTAACCTCTGATTTACTGTATCCCTTGGACCTTCTTATTGACGATGAAACACAGAAATTGCATCCGAATTTAATACAAAAGGCACAATGCCGACTTAAGTACAAGAGGACTGAAACTCTAACTTTCTATGATTTAAACCTCTGCTGTGGGTCCAGTTTTAGTTTCCGATGCTTCACTTCATGTTTACTGTATCCCTTGGACCTTCCTATTGACGATGAAACACAGAAATTGCTTCCGAATTTAATAAAAAACGCACAATGCCAACTTAAGTACAAGAGGACTGATACTCTAACTTTCTATGATTTGAACTCCTCCTGTGAGTCCAGTTTTAGTTTCCGATGCTTAACTTCAGGTTTACTGTATCCCTTGGACCTTCTTATTGACAATGAAACACAGAAATTGCATCCGAATTTAATAAAAAAGGCACAATGCCGACTTAAGTACAAGAGGACTGATACTCTAACTTTCTATGATTTGAGCCCCTTCTGTGAGTCCAGTTTTAGATTCCGATGTTTAACCTCTGATTTACTGTATCCCTTGGACCTTCTTATTGACGATGAAACACAGAAATTGCATCCGAATTTAATACAAAAGGCACAATGCCGACTTAAGTACAAGAGGACTGAAACTCTAACTTTCTATGATTTGAAACTCTGCTGTGAGTCCAGTATTAGTTTCCGATGCTTCACTTCAGGATACCTGTATCCCTTGGACCTTCTTATTGACGATGAAACACAGAAATTGCTTTCGAATTTAATACAAAAGGCACAATGCCGACTTACGTACAAGAGGACTGAAACTCTAACTTTCTATGATTTGAACCTCTGCTGTGAGTCCAGTTTTGGTTTCCGATGCTTAACTTCAGGTTTACTGTATCCCTTGGAATTTTTATTGACGATGAAACACAGAAATTGCATCCGAATTTAATACAAAAGGCACAATGCCGACTAAAGTGCAAGAGGACTGAATCTCTAACTTTCTATGATTTGAACCTCTGCTGTGAGTCCAGTTTTAGTTTCCGATGCTTCACTTAAGGTTTACTGTATCCCTTGGACCTTCTTATTGACGATGAAACACAGAAATTGCATTCGAATTTAATACAAAAGGCACAATGCTGACTTACGTACAAGAGGACTGAAACTCTAACTTTCTGTGATTTGAACCTCTGCTGTGAGTCCAGTTTTAGTTTCCGATGCTTAACTTCAGGTTTACTGTATCCCTTGGACCTTCTTATTGACGATGAAACACACAAATTGCATCCGAATTTAATACAAAAGGCACAATGCCGACTTAGGTACAAGAGTACTGAAACTCTAACTTTCTATGATTTGAACCCCTCCTGTGAGTCCAGTTTTAGATTCCGATGCTTAACTTTTGGTTTACTGTATCCCATAGACTTTCTTATTGACGATGAAACACAGAAATTGCATCCGAATTTAATACAAAAGGCACAATGCCGACTTAAGTACAACAGTACTGAAACTCTAACTTTCTATGATTTGAACCTCTGCTCTGAGTCCAGTTTTAGTTTCCGATGCTTCACTTCAGGTTTACTGTATTTTTGGATCTTCTTATTGACGATGAAACACAGAAATTGCATCCGAATTTAATACAAAAGGCACAATGCCGACTTAAGTACAAGTGGACTGAAACTCTAACTTTCTATGATTGGAACCTCTGCTGTGAGTCCAGTTTTAGTTTCCGATGCTTCACTTCAGGTTTACTGTATCCCTTGGACCTTCTTATTGACGATGAAACACAGAAATTGCATCCGAATATAATACAAAGGGCACAATGCCGACTTAAGTACAAGAGGACTGAAACTCTATCTTTCTATGATTTAAACCTCTGCTGTGGGTCCAGTTTTAGTTTCCGATGCTTCACTTCATGTTTACTGTATCCCTTGGACCTTCCTATTGACGATGAAACACAGAAATTGCATCCAAATTTAATACAAATGGCACAATGCCGACTTAAGTAAAAGAGGACTGATACTCTAACTTTCTATGATTTGAACCTCTCCTGTGAGTCCAGCTTTAGATTCCGATGTTTCACTTCAGGTTTACTGTTTCCCTTGGAGCTTCTTATTGACGATGAAACACAGAATGTGCATCGGAATTTAATACAAAAGGCACAATGCCGACTTACGTACAAGAGGACTGAAACTCTAACTTTCTATGATTTGAACCTCTGCTGTGAGTCCAGTTTTAGTTTCCGATGCTTAACTTCAGGTTTACCGTATCCCTTGGACCTTCTTATTGACGATGAAACACAGAAATTGCATCCGAATTTAATACAAACGGCACAATGCCGACTTAAGTACAAGAGGACTGAAACTCTAACTTTCTACGATTTGAAGCTCTGCTGTGAGTCCAGTTTTAGTTTCCGATGCTTCACTTCAGGTTTACTGTATGATTTGGACCTTCTTATTGACGATGAATTACAGAAATTGCATCCGAATTTAATACAAAAGGCAAATTGCTGACTTAAGTACAAGAGGACTGAAACTCTCACTTTCTATGATTTGAACCACTGCTGTGAGTCCAGTTTTAGTTTCCGATGCTTAACTTCAGGTTTACTGTATCTTTTGGACCTTCTTATTGACGATGAAACACAGAATTTGCATCCGAATTTAATAGAAAAGGCACAATGCCGACTTAAGTACAAGAGGACTGATACTCTAACTTTCTGTGATTTGAACCTCTCCTGTGAGTCCAGTTTAAGTTTCCGAAGCTTCTCTTCAGGTTTACTGTATCCCTGGGACCTTCTTATTGACGATGAAAGACAGAAATTGCATCTGACTTTAATACAAAAGCACAATGCCGACTTAAGTACAAGAGGACAGATACTCTAACTTTCTATGATTTGAACCCATCCTGTGAGGCCAGTTTTAGATTCCGATGCTTAACTTCAGGTTTACTGTATCCCATGGACCTTCTTATTGAAGATGAAACACAGAAATTGCATCCGAATTTAATATAAAAGGCACAATGCCGACTTAAGTACAAGAGGACTGATACTCTAACTTTCTATGATTTGAACCCCTCCCGTGAGTCCAGTTTTAAATTCCGATGCTTAACTTCAGGTTTACTGTATCCCTTGGACCTTCTTATTGACGATGAAACACAGAAATTGCATCCGAATTTAATAAAAACGACACAATGCCGACTTAAGTACAAGAGGACTGATACTCTAAGTTTCTACGATTTGAACTCCTCCTGTGAGTCCAGTTTTAGTTTCCGATGCTTAACTTCAGGTTTACTGTATCCCTTGGACCTTCTTATTGACGATGAAACACAGAAATTGCATCCGAATTTAATAAAAAGGCACAATGCCGACTTAAGTACAAGAGGACTGAAACACTAACTTTCTATGATTTGAAACTCTGCTGTGTGTCCAGTTTTAGTTTCCGATGCTTCACTTCAGGTTTACTGTATCCCTTGGACCTTCTTATTGACGATGAAACACAGAAATTGCATCCGAATTTAATACAAAAGGCACAATGCCGACTTAAGTACAAGAGGACTGAAACTCTAACTTTCTATGATTTAAACCTCAGCTGTGGGTCCAGTTTTAGTTTCCGATGCTTCACTTCATGTTTACTGTATCCCTTGGACCTTCCTATTGACGATGAAACACAGAAATTGCATCCGAATTTAATAAAAAACGCACAATGCCAACTTAAGTACAAGAGGACTGATACTCTAACTTTCTATGATTTGAACTCCTCCTGTGAGTCCAGTTTTAGTTTCCGATGCTTAACTTCAGGTTTACTGTATCCCTTGGACCTTCTTATTGACAATGAAACACAGAAATTGCATCCGAATTTAATAAAAAAGGCACAATGCCGACTTAAGTACAAGAGGACTGATACTCTAACTTTCTATGATTTGAGCCCCTTCTGTGAGTCCAGTTTTAGAATCCGATGCTTAACCTCTGATTTACTGTATCCCTTGGACCATCTTATTGACGATGAAACACAGAAATTGCATCCGAATTTAATACAAAAGGCACAATGCCGACTTAAGTAAAAGAGGACTGATACTCTATTTTCCTATGATTTGAACCTCTGCTGTGAGTCCAGTTTTAGTTTCCGATGCTTCACTTCAGGTTTACTGTATCAATTGGACCTTCTTATTGACGATGAAACACAGAAATTGCATCCGAATTTAGTACAAAAGGCAAATTGCTGACTTAAGTACAAGAGGACTGAAACTCTCACTTTCTATGATTTGAACCTCTGCTGTGAGTCCAGTTTTAGTTTCCGATGCTTAACTTCAGGTTTACTGTATCCCTTGGACCTTCTTATTGACGATGAAACACAGAATTTCCATCCGAATTTAATAGAAAAGGCACAATGCCGACTTAAGTACAAGAGGACTGATACTCTAACTATCTGTGATTTGAACCTCTCCTGTGAGTCCAGTTTTAGATTCCGATGCTTCACTTCGGTTTTACTGTATCCCTTGGACCCTCGTATTGACGATGAAACACAGAAATTGCATCCGAATTTAATACAAAAGGCACAATGCCGACTTACGTACAAGAGGACTGAAACTCTAACTTTCTATGATTTGAACCTCTGCTGTGAGTCCAGTTTTAGTTTCCGATGCTTAACTTCAGGTTTACTGTATCCCTTGGACCTTCTTATTGACGATGAAACACAGAAATTGCATCCGAATTTAATACAAAAGGCACAATGCCGACTTAAGTACAAGAGGACTGAAACTCTAACTTTCTATGATTTGAACCTCTGCTGTGAGTCCAGTTTTAGTTTCCGATGCTTCACTTCAGGTTTACTGTGTCCCTTGGACCTTCTTATTGACGATGAAACACAGAAATTGCGTCCGAATTTAATAAGAAAGGCACAATGCCGACTTAAGTACAAGAGGACTGATACTCTAACTTTCTGTGATTTGAACCTCTCCTGTGAGTCCAGTTTTAGTTTCCGAAGCTTCACTTCAGGTTTACTGTATCCCTGGGACCTTCTTATTGACGATGAAAGACAGAAATTGCATCTGACTTTAATAAAAAAGGCACAATGCCGACTTAAGTACAAGAGGACAGATACTCTAACTTTCTATGATTTGAACCCCTCCTGTGAGGCCAGTTTTAGATTCCGATGCTTAACTTCAGGTTTACTGTATCCCATGGACCTTCTTATTGAAGATGAAACATAGAAATTGCATCCGAATTTAATATAAAAGGCACAATGCCGACTTAAGTACAAGAGGACTGATACTCTAACTTTCTATGATTTGAACCCCTCCTGCGAGTCCAGTTTCAAATTCCGATGCTTAACTTCAGGTTTACTGTATCCCTTGGACCTTCTTATTGACGATGAAACACAGAAATTGCATCCGAATTTAATAAAAACGACACAATGCCGACTTAAGTACAAGAGAACTGATACTCTAACTTTCTATGATTTGAACCCCTCCTGTGAGTCCAGTTTTAGTTTCCGATGCTTCACTTCAGGTTTACTGTATCCCTTAGACCTTCTTACTGACGATGAAACACAGAAATTGCATCCGAATTTAATAAAGAAGGCACAATGCCGACTTAAGTACAAGAGGACTGATACTCTAACTTTCTATGATTTGAACCCCTCCTGCGAGTCCAGTTTCAAATTCCGATGCTTAACTTCAGGTTTACTGTGTCCCTTGGACCTTCTTATTGACGATGAAACACAGAAATTGCATCCGAATTTAATACAAAAGGCACAATGCCGACTTAGGTACAAGAGTACTGAAACTCTAACTTTCTATGATTTGAACCCCTCCTGTGAGTCCAGTTTTAGATTCCGATGCTTAACTTTTGGTTTACTGTATCCCATGGACTTTCTTATTGACGATGAAACACAGAAATTGCATCCGAATTTAATACAAAAGGCACAATGCCGACTTAAGTACAACAGTACTGAAACTCTAACTTTCTATGATTTGAACCTCTGCTCTGAGTCCAGTTTTAGTTTCCGATGCTTCACTTCAGGTTTACTGTATTTTTGGATCTTCTTATTGACGATGAAACACAGAAATTGCATCCGAATTTAATACAAAAGGCACAATGCCGACTTAAGTACAAGTGGACTGAAACTCTAACTTTCTATGATTGGAACCTCTGCTGTGAGCCCAGTTTTAGTTTCCGATGCTTCACTTCAGGTTTACTGTATCCCTTGGACCTTCTTATTGACGATGAAACACAGAAATTGCATCCGAATATAATACAAAGGGCACAATGCCGACTTAAGTACAAGAGGACTGAAACTCTATCTTTCTATGAATTAAACCTCTGCTGTGGGTCCAGTTTTAGTTTCCGATGCTTCACTTCATGTTTACTGTATCCCTTGGACCTTCCTATTGACGATGAAACACAGAAATTGCATCCAAATTTAATACAAATGGCACAATGCCGACTTAAGTAAAAGAGGACTGATACTCTAACTTTCTATGATTTGAACCTCTCCTGTGAGTCCAGCTTTAGATTCCGATGTTTCACTTCAGGTTTACTGTTTCCCTTGGAGCTTCTTATTGACGATGAAACACAGAATGTGCATCGGAATTTAATACAAAAGGCACAATGCCGACTTACGTACAAGAGGACTGAAACTCTAACTTTCTATGATTTGAACCTCTGCTGTGAGTCCAGTTTTAGTTTCCGATGCTTAACTTCAGGTTTATTGTATCCCTTGGACCTTCTTATTGACGATGAAACACAGAAATTGCATCCGAATTTAATACAAACGGCACAATGCCGACTTAAGTACAAGAGGACTGAAACTCTAACTTTCTACGATTTGAAGCTCTGCTGTGAGTCCAGTTTTAGTTTCCGATGCTTCACTTCAGGTTTACTGTATGATTTGGACCTTCTTATTGACGATGAATTACAGAAATTGCATCCGAATTTAATACAAAAGGCAAATTGCTGACTTAAGTACAAGAGGACTGAAACTCTCACTTTCTATGATTTGAACCACTGCTGTGAGTCCAGTTTTAGTTTCCGATGCTTAACTTCAGGTTTACTGTATCTTTTGGACCTTCTTATTGACGATGAAACACAGAATTTGCATCCGAATTTAATAGAAAAGGCACAATGCCGACTTAAGTACAAGAGGACTGATACTCTAACTTTCTGTGATTTGAACCTCTCCTGTGAGTCCAGTTTAAGTTTCCGAAGCTTCTCTTCAGGTTTACTGTATCCCTGGGACCTTCTTATTGACGATGAAAGACAGAAATTGCATCTGACTTTAATACAAAAGCACAATGCCGACTTAAGTACAAGAGGACAGATACTCTAACTTTCTATGATTTGAACCCATCCTGTGAGGCCAGTTTTAGATTCCGATGCTTAACTTCAGGTTTACTGTATCCCATGGACCATCTTATTGAAGATGAAACATAGAAATTGCATCCGAATTTAATATAAAAGGCACAATGCCGACTTAAGTACAAGAGGACTGATACTCTAACTTTCTATGATTTGAACCCCTCCCGTGAGTCCAGTTTTAAATTCCGATGCTTAACTTCAGGTTTACTGTATCCCTTGGACCTTCTTATTGACGATGAAACACAGAAATTGCATCCGAATTTAATAAAAACGACACAATGCCGACTTAAGTACAAGAGGACTGATACTCTAAGTTTCTATGATTTGAACCCCTCCTGTGAGTCCAGTTTTAGTTTCCGATGCTTCACTTCAGGTTTACTGTATCCCTTAGACCTTCTTACTGACGATGAAACACAGAAATTGCATCCGAATTTAATAAAGAAGGCACAATGCCGACTTAAGTACAAGAGGACTGATACTCTAACTTTCTATGATTTGAACTCCTCCTGTGAGTCCAGTTTTAGTTTCCGATGCTTAACTTCAGGTTTACTGTATCCCTTGGACCTTCTTATTGACGATGAAACACAGAAATTGCATCCGAATTTAATAAAAAGGCACAATGCCGACTTAAGTACAAGAGGACTGAAACTCTAACTTTCTATGATTTGAAACTCTGCTGTGTGTCCAGTTTTAGTTTCCGATGCTTCACTTCAGGTTTACTGTATCCCTTGGACCTTCTTATTGACGATGAAACACAGAAATTGCATCCGAATTTAATACAAAAGGCACAATGCCGACTTAAGTACAAGAGGACTGAAACTCTAACTTTCTATGATTTAAACCTCTGCTGTGGGTCCAGTTTTAGTTTCCGATGCTTCACTTCATGTTTACTGTATCCCTTGGACCTTCCTATTGACGATGAAACACAGAAATTGCATCCGAATTTAATAAAAAACGCACAATGCCAACTTAAGTACAAGAGGACTGATACTCTAACTTTCTATGATTTGAACTCCTCCTGTGAGTCCAGTTTTAGTTTCCGATGCTT
Source organism: Schistocerca americana (assembly GCF_021461395.2). NCBI lineage: Eukaryota > Metazoa > Arthropoda > Insecta > Orthoptera > Acrididae > Schistocerca > Schistocerca americana. The sequence continues at coordinate 189,536 of NW_025725933.1, read as the reverse complement.
AACTTCAGGTTTACTGTATCCCTTGGACCTTCTTATTGACAATGAAACACAGAAATTGCATCCGAATTTAATAAAAAAGGCACAATGCCGACTTAAGTACAAGAGGACTGATGCTCTAACTTTCTATGATTTGAGCCCCTTCTGTGAGTCCAGTTTTAGTTTCCGATGCTTAACTTCAGGTTTACTGTATCCCTTGGACCTTCTTATTGACGATGAAACACAGAATTTCCATCCGAATTTAATAGAAAAGGCACAATGCCGACTTAAGTACAAGAGGACTGATACTCTAACTTTCTGTGATTTGAACCTCTCCTGTGAGTCCAGTTTTAGATTCCGATGCTTCACTTCGGTTTTACTGTATCCCTTGGACCCTCGTATTGACGATGAAACACAGAAATTGCATCCGAATTTAATACAAAAGGCACAATGCCGACTTACGTACAAGAGGACTGAAACTCTAACTTTCTATGATTTGAACCTCTGCTGTGAGTCCAGTTTTAGTTTCCGATGCTTAACTTCAGGTTTACTGTATCCCTTGGACCTTCTTATTGACGATGAAACACAGAAATTGCATCCGAATTTAATACAAAAGGCACAATGCCGACTTAAGTACAAGAGGACTGAAACTCTAACTTTCTATGATTTGAACCTCTGCTGTGAGTCCAGTTTTAGTTTCCGATGCTTCACTTCAGGTTTACTGTGTCCCTTGGACCTTCTTATTGACGATGAAACACAGAAATTGCGTCCGAATTTAATAAGAAAGGCACAATGCCGACTTAAGTACAAGAGGACTGATACTCTAACTTTCTGTGATTTGAACCTCTCCTGTGAGTCCAGTTTTAGTTTCCGAAGCTTCACTTCAGGTTTACTGTATCCCTGGGACCTTCTTATTGACGATGAAAGACAGAAATTGCATCTGACTTTAATAAAAAAGGCACAATGCCGACTTAAGTACAAGAGGACAGATACTCTAACTTTCTATGATTTGAACCCCTCCTGTGAGGCCAGTTTTAGATTCCGATGCTTAACTTCAGGTTTACTGTATCCCATGGACCTTCTTATTGAAGATGAAACATAGAAATTGCATCCGAATTTAATATAAAAGGCACAATGCCGACTTAAGTACAAGAGGACTGATACTCTAACTTTCTATGATTTGAACCCCTCCTGCGAGTCCAGTTTCAAATTCCGATGCTTAACTTCAGGTTTACTGTATCCCTTGGACCTTCTTATTGACGATGAAACACAGAAATTGCATCCGAATTTAATAAAAACGACACAATGCCGACTTAAGTACAAGAGAACTGATACTCTAACTTTCTATGATTTGAACCCCTCCTGTGAGTCCAGTTTTAGTTTCCGATGCTTCACTTCAGGTTTACTGTATCCCTTAGACCTTCTTACTGACGATGAAACACAGAAATTGCATCCGAATTTAATAAAGAAGGCACAATGCCGACTTAAGTACAAGAGGACTGATACTCTAACTTTCTATGATTTGAACCCCTCCTGTGAGTCCAGTTATAGATTCCGATGCTTAACTTCTGGTTTACTGTATCCCTTGGACGTTCTTATTGACGATGAAACACAGAAATTGCATCTGAATGTAATACAAAAGGCACAATGCCGACTCAAGTACAAGAGGACTGAAACTCTAACATTCTATGATTTGAACCTCTGCTGTGAGTCCAGTTTTAGTTTCCGATGCTTCACTTCAGGTTTACTGTATCCCTTGGACCTTCTTATTGACGATGAAACACAGAAATTGCATCCCAATTTAATACAAAAGGCACAATGCCGACTTAAGTACAAGAGGACTGATACTCTAACTTTCTATGATTTAAACCTCTGCTGTGGGTCCAGTTTTAGTTTCCGATGCTTCACTTCATGTTTACTGTATCCCTTGGACCTTCCTATTGACGATGAAACACAGAAATTGCATCCGAATTTAATAAAAAAGGCACAATGCCAACTTAAGTACTAGAGGACTGATACTCTAACTTTCTATGATTTGAACTCCTCCTGTGAGTCCAGTTTTAGTTTCCGATGCTTAACTTCAGGTTTACTGTATCCCTTGGACCTTCTTATTGACGATGAAACACAGAAATTGCATCCGAATTTAATACAAAAGGCACAATGCCGACTTAAGTACAAGAGGACTGAAACTCTAACTTTCTATGATTTGAAGCTCTGCTGTGAGTCCAGTTTTAGTTTCCGATGCTTCACTTCAGGTTTACTGTATCACTTGGACCTTCTTATTGACGATGAAACACAGAAATTGCATCCGAATTTAATACAAAAGGCAAATTGCTGACTTAAGTACAAGAGGACTGAAACTCTCACTTTCTATGATTTGAACCTCTGCTGTGAGTCCAGTTTTAGTTTCCGATGCTTAACTTCAGGTTTACTGTATCCCTTGGACCTTCTTATTGACGATGAAACACAGAATTTCCATCCGAATTTAATAGAAAAGGCACAATGCCGACTTAAGTACAAGAGGACTGATACTCTAACTTTCTGTGATTTGAACCTCTCCTGTGAGTCCAGTTATAGATTCCGATGCTTCACTTCGGTTTTACTGTATCCCTTGGACCCTCGTATTGACGATGAAACACAGAAATTGCGTCCGAATGTAAAACAAAAGGCACAATGCCGACTTGCGTATAAGAGGACTGAAACTCTAACTTTCTATGATTTGAACCTCTGCTGTGAGTCCAGTTTTAGTTTCCGATGCTTAACTTCAGGTTTACTGTATCCCTTGGACCTTCTTATTGACGATGAAACACAGAAATTGCATCCGAATTTAATACAAAAGGCACAATGCCGACTTAAGTACAAGAGGACTGAAACTCTAACTTTCTATGATTTGAACCTCTGCTGTGAGTCCAGTTTTAGTTTCCGATGCTTCACTTCAGGTTTACTGTGTCCCTTGGACCTTCTTATTGACGATGAAACACAGAAATTGCGTCCGAATTTAATAAGAAAGGCACAATGCCGACTTAAGTACAAGAGGACTGATACTCTAACTTTCTATGATTTGAACCCCTCCTGTGAGTCCAGTGTTAAAATCAGATGCTTAACTTCAGGTTTACTGTATCCCTTGGACCTTCTAATTGACGATGAAACACAGAAATTGCATCCGAATTTAATACAAAATGCACAATGCCGACCTGAGTACAAGAGGACTGAAACTCAAACTTTCTATGATTTAAACCTCTGCTGTGGGTCCAGTTTTAGTTTCCGATGCTTCACATCATGTTTACTGTATCCCTTGGACCTTCTTATTGACGATGAAACACAGAAATTGCATCCGAATTTAATAAAAAAGGCACAATGCCAACTTAAGTACAAGAGGACTGATACTCTTACTTTCTGTGATTTGAACCCCTCCTGTGAGTCCAGTTTTAGTTTCCGATGCTTCACTTTAGGTTTACTGTATCCCTTGGACCTTCTTATTGACGATGAAACACAGAAATTGCATCCGAATTTAATAAAAAAGGCACAATGCCGACATAAGTACAAGAGGACTGATACTCTAACTTTCTATGATTTGAACCCCTCATGTGAGTCCAGTTTTAGATTCCGATGCTTAACCTCTGGTTTACTGTATCCCTTGGACCTTATAATTCACGATGAAACACTGAAATTGCATCCGAATTTAATACAAAAGGCACAATGCCGACTTAAGTAAAAGAGGACTGATACTCTAACTTTCTATGATTTGAACCTCTCCTGTGAGCCCAGTTTTAGTTTCCGATGCTTCACTTCAGGTTTACTGTATCAATTGGACCTTCTTATTGACGATGAAACACAGAAATTGCATCCGAATTTAATACAAAAGGCTAATTGCTGACTTAAGTACAAGAGGACTGAAACTCTCTCTTTCTATGATTTGAATCTCTGCTGTGAGTCCAGTTTTAGTTTCCGATGCTTAACTTCAGGTTTACTGTATACCTTGGACCTTCTTGTTGACGATGAAACACAGAATTTGCACCCGAATGTAATAGAAAAGGCACAATGCCGACTTAAGTACAAGAGGACTGATACTCTTACTTTGTGTGATTTGAACCTCTCCTGTGAGTCCAGTTTTAGATTCCGATGCTTCACTTCGGGTTTACTGTATCCCTTGGACCCTCGTATTGACGATGAAACACAGAAATTGCATCCGAATTTAATACAAAAGGCACAATGCCGGCCTAAGTGCAAGAGGACTGAATCTCTAACTTTCTGTGATTTGAACCTCTGCTGTGAGTCCAGTTCTAGTTTCCGATGCTTCACTTAGGGTTTACTGTATCCCTTGGACATTCTTATTGACGATGAAACACAGAAATTGCATTCGAATTTAATACAAAAGGCACAATGCCGACTTACGCACAAGAGGACTGAAACTCTAACTTTCTATGTTTTGAACCTCTGCTGTGAGTCCAGTTTTAGTTACTGATGCTTAACTTCAGGTTTACTGTATCCCTTGAACCTTCTTATTGACGATGAAACACAGAAATTGCATCCGAATTTAATACAAAAGGCACAATGCCGACTTAAGTACAAGAGGATTGAAACTCTAACTTTCTATGATTTGAACCTCTGCTGTGAGTCTAGTTTAGTTTCCGATGCTTCACTTCAGGTTTACTGTGTCCCTTGGACCTTCTTATTGACGATGAAACACAGAAATTGCATCCGAATTTAATACAAAAGGCACAATGCCGACTTAAGTACAAGAGGACTGAAACTCTAACTTACTATGATTTGAACCTCTGCTGTGAGTCCAGTTTTAGTTTCCGATGCTTCACCTCAGGTTTACTGTATCCCTGGGACCTTCTTATTGACGATGAAAGACAGAAATTGCAACTGACTTTAATAAAAAATTCACAATGCCGGCTTAAGTACAAGAGGACAGATACTCTAACTTTCTATGATTTGAACCCCTCCTGTGTGGCCAGTTTTAGATTCCGATGCTTAACTTCAGGTTTACTGTATCCCTTGGACCTTCTTGCTGAAGATGAAACATAGAAATTGCATCCGAATTTAATATACAAGGCACAATGCCGACTTAAGTACATGAGGACTGATACTCTAATTTTCTATGATTTGAACGCCTCCAGTGAGTCCAGTTTTAAATTCCGATGCTTAACTTCAGGTTTACTGTATCCCTTGGACCTTCTTATTGACGATGAAACACAGAAATTGCATCCGAATTTAGTAAAAACGACACAATGCCGACTTAAGTACAAGAGGACTGATACTCTAACTTTCTATGATTTGAACCCCTCCTGTGAGCCAAGTTTTACTTTCCGATGCTTCACTTCAGGTTTACTGTATCCCTTAGACCTTCTTACTGACGATGAAACACAGAAATTGCATCCGAATTTAATAAAAAAGACACAATGCCGACTTAAGTACAAGAGGACTGATACACTAACTTTCTATGATTTCAACCCCTCCTGTGAGTCCAGTTATAGATTCCGATGCTTAACTTCTGGTATACTGTATCCCTTGGACCTTCTTATTAACGATGAAACACAGAAATTCCATCCCAATTTAATACAAAAGACACAATGCCGACTTAAGTACAAGAGGACTGATACTCTAACTTTCTATGATTTGAACCCCTCCTGTGAGTCCAGTTTTAGTTTCCGATGCTTCACTTTAGGTTTACTGTATCCCTTGGACCTTCTTATTGACGATGAAACACAGAAATTGCATCCGAATTAAATAAAAAAGCACAATGTGACTTAAGTACAAGAGGACTGATACTCTAACTTTCTATGATTTGAACCCCTCCTGTGAGTCCAGTTTTAGATTCCGATGCTTAACCTCTGGTTTACTGTATCCCTTGGACCTTCTTATTGACGTTGAAACACAGAAATTGCATCCGAATTTAATACAAAAGGCACAATGCCGACTTAAGTAAAAGAGGACTGATACTCTAACTTTCTATGATTTTAACATCTCCTGTGAGCCCAGTTTTAGATTCCGATGCTTCACTTCGGGTTTATTGTATCCCTTGGACCCTCTTATTGACGATGAAACACAGAAATTGCATCCGAATTTAATACAAAAGGCACAATGCCGACTTAAGTACATGAGGACTGAAACTCTAACTTTCCATGATTTGAACCTCTGCTGTGAGACCAGTTTTAGTTTCCGATGCTTCACTTCAGGTTTACTGTATCCCTTGGACCTTCTTATTGACGATGAAACACAGAATGTGCATCCGAATTTAATACAAAAGGCACAATGCCGACTTACGTACAAGAGGACTGAAACTCTAACTTTCTATGATTTGAACCTCTGCTGTGAGTCCAGTTTTAGTTTCCGATGCTTAACTTCAGGTTTACTGTATCCCTTGGACCTTCTTATAGACGATGACACACAGAAATTGCATCCGAATTTAATACAAAAGGCACAATGGCGACTTAAGTACCAGAGGACTGAAACTCTAACTTCCTATGTTTTGAACCTCTGCTGTGAGTCCAGTTTTAGTTTCCGATGCTTCACTTCAGGTTTACTGTATCCCTTGTACCTTCTTATTGACGATGAAACACAGAAATTGCATCCGAATTCAATACCAAGGGCACAATGCCGACTTAAGTACAAGAGGACTGAAACTCTAACTTTCTATGATTTGACCCTCTGCTGTGAGTCCAGTTTTAGTTTCCGATTTTTCACTTCAGGTTTACTGTATCCCTTGGACCTTCTTATTGAAGATGAAACACAGAAATTGCATTCGAATTTAATACAAAAGGCACATTGCCGACTTACGTACAAGAGGACTGAAACTCTAACTTTCTATGATTTGAACCCCTCCTGTGAGTCCAACTTTAGATTCCGATGCTTAAACTCTGGTTTACTGTATCCCTTGGACCTTCTTATTGACGATGAAACACAGAATGTGCATCCGAATTTAATACAAAAGGCACAATGCCGACTTACGTACAAGAGGAATGAAACTCTAAATTTCTACGATTTGAACCTCTGCTGTGAGTCCAGTTTTAGTTTCCGATGCTTCACTTCAGGTTTACTGTATCCCTTGGACCTTCTTATTGACGATGAAACACAGAAATTGCATCCGAATTTAATACAAAAGGCACAATGGCGGCTTAAGTACCAGAGGAATGAAACTCTAACTTTCTATGTTTTGAACCTCTGCTGTGAGTCCAGTTTTAGTTTCCGATGCTTCACTTCAGGTTTACTGTATCCCTTGTACCTTCTTATTGACGATGAAACACAGAAATTGTATCCGAATTCAATACAAAAGGCACAATGACGACTTACGTACAAGAGGACTGAAACTCTAACTTTCTATGATTTGAACCTCTGCTGTGAGTTCAGTTCTAGTTTCCGAAGCTTAACTTCAGGTTTACTGAATCCCTTGGACCTTCTTATTGACGATGAAACACAGAATTTGCATCCGAATTTAGTAGAAAAGGCACAATGCCGACTTAAGTACAAGAGGACTGATACTCTAACTTTCTATGATTTGAACCTCTCCTGTGAGTCCAGTTTTAGATTCCGATGTTTCACTTCGGGTTTACTGTATCCCTTGGACCCTCGTATTGGCGATGAAACACAGAAATTGCATCCGAATTTAATACAAAAGGCACAATGCCGACTTACGTACAAGAGGACTGAAACTCTAACTTTCTATGATTTGAACGCCTCCTGTGAGTCCAACTTTAGATTCCGATGCTTAACTTCTGGTTTACTGTATCCCTTGGACCTTCTTATTGACGATGAAACACAGAAATTGCATCCGAATTTAATACAAAAGGCACAATGCCGACTTAAGTACAAGAGGACTGAAACTCTAACTTTCTATGATTTGAACCTCTGCTGTGAGTCCAGTTTTAGTTTCCGATGCTTCACTTTAGGTTTACTGTATACCTTGGACCTTCTTATTGACGATGAAACACAGAAATTGCATCCGAATTTAATACAAAAGGCACAATGCCGACTTAAGTACAAGAGGACTGAAACTCTCACTTTCTATGATTTGAACCTCTGCTGTGAGTCCAGTTTTAGTTTCCGTTGCTTCACTTCAGGTTTACTGTATCCCTTGGACCTTCTTATTGAAGATGAAACATAGAATTTGCATCCGAATTAAATACAAAAGGCACAATGCCGACTTAAGTACAAGAGGACAGAAACTCTAACTTTCTATGATTTGAACCTCTGCTGTGAGTCCAGTTTTAGTTTCCGATGCTTCACTTCAGGTTTAATGTATCCCTTGTACCTTCTTATTGACGATGAAACACAGAAATTGCATCCGAATTCAATACAAAAGGCACAATGCCGACTTAAGTACAAGAGGACTGAGACTCTAACTTTCTATGATTTGAACCTCTGCTGTGAGTCCAGTTTTAGTTTCCGATGCTTCACTTCAGGTTTACTGTATCCCTTGGACCTTCTTATTGACGATGAAGCACAGAAATTGCATTCGAATTTAATACAAAAGGCACAATGCCGACTTACGTACAAGAGGACTGAATCTCTAACTTTCTAAGATTTGAACCTCTGCTGTGAGTCCAGTTTTAGTTTCCGATGCTTCACTTAATGTTTACTGTACCCCTTGGACCTTCTTATTGACGATGAAACACAGAAATTGCATTCGAATTTAATACAAAAGGCACAATGCCGACTTACGTACAAGAGGACTGAAACTCTAACTTTCTATGATTTGAACCTCTGCTGTGAGTCCAGTTTTAGTTTCCGATGCTTAATTTCAGGTTTACTGTATCCCTTGGACCTTCTTATTGGCGATGAAACACAGAAATTGCATCCGAATTTAATGCAAAAGGCACAATGCCGACTTAAGTACAAGAGGACTGTCACTCTAACTTTCTATGATTTGAACCTCTGCTGTGAGTCCAGTTTTTGTTTCCGATGCTTCACTTCAGGTTTACTGTGTCCCTTGGACCTTCTTATTGACGATGAAACACAGAAATTGCATCCGAATTTAATAAAAAAGGCACAATGCCGACTTAAGTACAAGAGGACAGATACTCTAACTTTCTATGATTTGAACCCCTCCTGTGAGTCCAGTTTTAGATTCCGATGCTTAACTTCAGGTTTACTGTATCCCTTGGACTTTCTTATAGACGATGAAACACAGAAATTGCATCCGAATTTAATACAAAAGGCACAATGCCGACTTAAGTACAAGAGGTCTGATACTCTAACTTTCTATGACTTGAACCCCTCCTGTGAGTCCAGTTTTAGATTCCGATGCTTAACTTCTGGTTTACTGTATCCCTTGGACCCCCGTATTGACGATGAAACACAGATATTGCATCCGAATTTAATACAAAAGGCACAATGCCGACTTAAGTACATGAGGACTGAAACTCTAACTTTCTATGATTTGAACATCTGCTGTGAATCCAGTTTTAGTTTCCGATGCTTCATTTCAGGTTTACTGTATACCTTGGACCTTCTTATTGACGATGAAACACAGAAATTGCATTCGAATTTAATAAAAAAGGCACAATGACGACTTAAGTACAAGAGGACTGAAACTCTCACTTTCTATGATTTGAACCTCTGCTGTGAGTCCAGGTTTAGTTTCCGATGCTTCACTTCAGGTTTTCTGTATCCCTTGGACCTTCTTATTGAAGATGAAACATAGAAATTGCATCCGAACTTAATACAAAAGGCACAATGCCGACTTAAGTACAAGAGGACTGAAACTCTAACTTTCTATGATTTGAACCTCTGCTGTGAGTCCAGTTTTAGTTTCCGATGCTTCACTTCAGGTTTACTGTATCCCTTGTACCTTCTTATTGACGATGAAACACAGAAATTGCATCCGAATTCAATACAAAAGGCACAATGCCGACTTAAGTACAAGAGGACTGAGACTCTAACTTTCTATGATTTGAACCTCTGCTGTGAGTCCAGTTTTAGATTCCGATGCTTCACTTCAGGTTTACTGTATCCCTTGGACCTTCTTATTGACGATGAAGCACAGAAATTGCATCCGAATTTAATACAAAAGGCACAATGCCGACATTAGTACAAGAGGACTTAAACTCTAACTATCTATGATTTGAACCTCTGCTGTGAGTCCAGTTTTAGTTTCCGATGCTTCACTTCAGGTTTACTGTATCCCTTGGACCTTCTTATAGAAGATGAAACATAGAAATTGCATCCGAATTTAATACAAAAGGCACAATGCTGACTTAAGTACAAGAGGACTGCAACTCTAACTTTCTATGATTTGAACCTCTGCTGTGAGTCCAGTTTTAGTTTCCGATGCTTCACTTCAGGTTTACTGTATCCCTTGTACCTTCTTATTGAAGATGCAACACAGAAATTGCATCCGAATTCAATACAAAAGGCACAATGCCGACTTAAGTACAAGAGGACTGAGACTCTAACTTTCTATGATTTGAACCTCTGCTGTGAGTCCAGTTTTAGTTTCCGATGCTTCACTTCAGGTTTACTGTATCCCTTGGACCTTCTTATTGACGATGAAACACAGAAATTGCATTCGAATTTAATACAAAAGGCACAATGCCGACTTACGTACAAGAGGACTGAAACTCTAACTTTCTATGACTTGAACGTCTGCTGTGAGTCCAGTTTTAGTTTCCGATGCTTAACTTCAGGTTTACTGTATCCCTTGGACCTACTTATTGACGATGAAACACAGAAATTGCATCCGAATTTAATAAAAAAGACACAATGCCGACTTAAGCACAAGAGGACTGAAACTCTAACTTTCTATGATTTGAACCTCTGCTGTGAGTCCAGTTTTAGTTTCCGATGCTTCACTTAAGGTTTACTGTATCCCTTGGACCTTCTTATTGACGATGAAACACAGAAATTGCATTCGAATTTGATACAAAGGGCACAATGCCGACTTACGTACAAGAGGACTGAAACTCTAACAATCTATGATTTGAACCTCTGCTGTGAGTCCAGTTTTAGTTTCCGATGCTTAACTTCAGGTTTACTGTATCCCTTGGACCTTCTTATTGACGATGAAACACAGAAATTGCATCCGAATTTAATACAAAAGGCACAATGCCGACTTAAGTACAAGAGGACTGAGACTCTAACTTTCTATGATTTGAACCTCTGCTGTGAGTCCAGTTTTAGTTTCCGATGCTTCACTTCAGGTTTACGGTATCCCTTGGACCTTCGTATTGACAATGAAACACAGAAATTGCATTCGAATTTAATACAAAAGGCACAATGCCGACATATGTACAAGAGGACTGAAACTCTAACTTTCTATGATTTGAACGTCTGCTGTGAGTCCAGTTTTAGTTTCCGATGCTTAACTTCTGGTTTACTGTATCCCTTGGACCTTCTTATTGGCGATGAAACACAGAATTTGCATCCGAATTTAATAGAAAAGGCACAATGCCGACTTAAGTACAAGAGGACTGATACTCTAACTTTCTATGATTTGAACCTCTCCTGTGAGTCCAGTTTTAGATTCCGATGCTTCACTTCAGGTTCACTGTATCCCTTGGACCCTCGTATTGACGATGAAACACAGAAATTGCATCCGAATTTAATACAAAAGGCACAATGCCGACTTAAGTGCAAGAGGACTGAATCTCTAACTTTCTATGATTTGAACCTCTGCTGTGAGTCCAGTTTTAGTTTCCGATGCTTCACTTCAGGTTTACTGTATCCCTTGGACCTTCTTATTGACGATGAAACACAGAAATTGCCTCCGAATTTAATACAAAAGGCACAATGCCGACTTAAGTACAAGATGACTGAAACTCTACCTTTCTATGATTTGAACCTCTGCTGTGAGTCCAGTTTTAGTTTCCGATGCTTTACTTCAGGTTTACTGTGTCCCTTGGACCTACTTATTGACGATGAAACACAGAAATTGCATCCGAATTTAATAAAAAAGGCACAATGCCGACTTAAGTACAAGAGGACTGAAACTCTAACTTTCTATGATTTGAACCTCTGCTGTGAGTCCAGTTTTAGTTTCCGATGCTTCACTTAAGGTTTACTGTATCCCTTGGACCTTCTTATTGACGATGAAACACAGAAATTGCTTTCGAACTTAATACAAAGGGCACAATGCCGACTTACGTACAAGAGGACTGAAACTCTAACAATCTATGATTTGAACCTCTGCTGTGAGTCCAGTTTTAGTTTCTGATGCTTAACTTCAGGTTTACTGTATCCCTTGGACCTTCTTATTGAAGATGAAACACAAAAATTGCATCCGAATTTAATACAAAAGGCACAATGCCGACTTAAGTACAAGAGGACTGAAACTCTAACTTTCTATAATTTGAACCTCTGCTGTGAGTCCAGTTTTAGTTTCCGATGCTTCAGTTCAGGTTTACTGTGTCCCTTGGACCATCTTATTGACGATGAAACACAGAAATTGCATCCGAATTTAATAAAAAAGGCACAATGCCGACTTAAGTACAAGGGTACTGATACTCTAATTTTCTATGATTTGAACCCCTCCTGTGAGTCCAGTTTTAGGTTCCGATGCATAACTTCAAGTTTATTGTATCCCTTGGTCTTTCTTATAGACGATGAAACACAGAAATTGCATCCGAATTTAATACAAAAGGCACAATGCCGACTTAAGTACAAGAGGACTGATACTCTAACTTTCTATGATTTGAACCCCTCCTGTGAGTCCTGTTTTAGATTCCGATGCTTAACTTCTGGTTTACTGTATCCCTTGGACCCTCGTATTGACGATGAAACACAGAAATTGCATCCGAATTTAATACAAAAGGCACAATGCCGACCTAAGTACAAGAGTACTGAAACTCTAACTTTCTATGATTTGAACCTCTGCTGTGAGTCCAGTTTTAGTTTCCGATGCTCCACTTCAGGTTTACTGTATCCCTTGGACCTTCTTATTGACGATGAAACACAGAAATTGCATCCGAATTTAATAAAAAAGGCACAATGCCGACTTAAGTACAAGAGGACTGAAACTCGAACTTTCTATGATTTGAACCTCTGCAGTGAGTCCAGTTTTAGTTTCCGATGCTTAACTTCAGGTTTACTGCATCCCTTGGACCTTCTTATTGACGATGAAACACAGAATTTGCATCCGAATTTAATAGAAATGCACAATGACGAGTTAAGTACAGGAAGACTGATACTCTAACTTTCTATGATTTGAACCTCTCCTGTGAGTCCAGTTTTTGATTCTGATGCTTCACTTCGGGTGTACTGTATCCCTCGGACCCTCGTATTGACGAGGAAACACAGAAATTGCATCCGAATTTAATACAAAAGGCACAATGAGGACTTAAGTGCAAGAGGACTGAATCTCTAACTTTCTATTATTTGAACCTCTGCTGTGAGTCCAGTTTTAGTTTCCGATGCCTCAATTAAGGTTTACTGTATCCCTTGGACCTTCTTATTGACGATGAAACACAGAAACTGCATTCGAATTTAATACAAAAGGCACAATGCCGACTTACGTACAAGAGGACTGAAACTCTAACTTTCTATGATTTGAACCTCTGCTGTGAGTCCAGTTTTAGTTTCCGATGCTTAACTTCAGGTATACTGTATCCCTTGGACCTTCTTATTGACGATGAAACACAGAAATTGCATCCGAATTTAATTCAAAAGGCACAATGCCGACTTAAGTACAACAGGACTGAAACTCTAACTTTCTATGATTTGAACCTCTGCTGTGAGTCCAGTTTTAGTTTCCGATGCTTCACTTCAGGTTTACTGTGTCCCTTGGTCGTTCTTATTGACGATGAAACACAGAAATTGCATCCGAATTTAATAAAAAAGGCACAATGCCGACTTAAGTACAAGAGGACTGAAACTCTAACTTTCTATGATTTGAACCTCTGCTGTGAGTCCAGTTTTAGTTTCCGATGCTTCACTTCAGGTTTACTGTATCCCTAAGACCATCTTATTGACGATGAAAGACAAAAATTGCATGTGACAGTAATAAAAAAGACACAATGCCGACTTAAGTACAAGAGGACAGATACTCTAACTTTCTATGATTTGAACCCCTTCTGTGAGTCTAGTTTTAGATTCCGATGCTTAACTTCAGGTTTACTGTATCCCTTGGACCTTCTTATTGACGATGAAACACAGAAATTGCATCCGAATTTAATAAAAAAGGCACAATGCCGACTTAAGTACAAGAGGACTGATACTCTAACTTTCTATGATTTGAACCCCTCCTGTGAGTCCAGTTTTAGATTCCGATGCTTAACCTCAGGTTTACTGTATACCTTGGACCTTCTTATTGACGATGAAACACAGAAATTGCATCCGAATTAAATACAAAAGGCACAATGCCGACTTAAGTACAAGTGGACTGAAACTCTAACTTTCTATGATTTGAACCTCTGCTGTGAGTCCAGTTTTCGTTTCCGATGCTTCACATCAGGTTTACTGTACCCTTGTACCTTCTTATTAACGATGAAACACAGAAATTGCATCCGAATTCAATACAAAAGGCACAATGCCGACTTAAGTACAAGAGGACTGAGACTCTAACTTTCTATGATTTTAACCTCTCCTGTCAGCCCAGTTTTAGATTCCGATGCTTCACGTCGGGTTTACTGTATCCCATGGACCCTCTTATTGACGATGAAACACAGAAATTGCATCCGAATTTAATACAAAAGGCACAATGCCGACTTAAGTACATGAGGACTGAAACTCTAACTTTCCATGATTTGAACCTCTGCTGTGAGACCAATTTTAGTTTCCGATGCTTCACTTCAGGGTTACTGTATCCCTTGGACCTTCTTATTGACGATGAAACACAGAAATTGCATCCGAATTTAATACAAAAGGCACAATGCCGACTTAAGTACATGAGGACAGAAACTCTAACTTTCCATGATTTGAACCTCTGCTGTGAGACCAGTTTTAGTTTCCGATGCTTCACTTCAGGTTTACTGTATCCCTTGGACCTTCTTATTGACGATGAAACACAGAATGTGCATCCGAATTTAATACAAAAGGCACAATGCCGACTTACGTACAAGAGGACTGAAACTCTAACTTTCTACGATTTGAACCTCTGCTGTGAGTCCAGTTTTAGACTCCAATGCTTAACTTCAGGTTTACTGTATCACTTGGACCTTCTTATTGACGATGAAACACAGAAATTGCATCCGAATTTAATACAAAAGGCACAATGGCGGCTTAAGTACCAGAGGACTGAAACTCTAACTTTCTATGTTTTGAACCTCTGCTGTGAGTCCAGTTTTAGTTTCCGATGCTTCACTTCAGGTTTACTGTATCCCTTGTACCTTCTTATTGACGATGAAACACAGAAATTGCATCCAAATTCAATACATAAGGCACAATGCCGACTTACGTACAAGAGGACTGAAACTCTAACTTTCTATGATTTGAACCTCTGCTGTGAGTCCAGTTTTAGTTTCCGAAGCTTAACTTCAGGTTTACTGAATCCCTTGGACCTTCTTATTGACGATGAAACACAGAATTTGCATCCGAATTTAATAGAAAAGGCACAATGCCGACTTAAGTACAAGAGGACTGATACTCTAACTTTCTATGATTTGAACCCCTCCTGTGAGTCCAGTTTTAGATTCCGATGCTTCACTTCGGGTTTACTGTATCCCTTGGACCCTCGTATTGGCGATGAAACACAGAAATTGCATCCGAATTCAATACAAAAGGCACAATGCCGACTTACGTACAAGAGGACTGAAACTCTAACTTTCTATGATTTGAACCCCTCCTGTGAGTCCAACTTTAGATTCCGATGCTTAAATTCTGGTTTACTGTATCCCTTGGACCTTCTTATTGACGATGAAACACAGAAATTGCATCCGAATTTAATACAAAAGGCACAATGCCGACTTAAGTCAAGAGGACTGAAACTCTAACTTTCTATTATTTGAACCTCTGCTGTGAGTCCAGTTTTAGTTTCTGATGCTTCACTTTAGGTTTACTGTATACCTTGGACCTTCTTATTGACGATGAAACACAGAAATTGCATCCGAATTTAATACAAAAGGCACAATGCCGACTTAAGTACAAGAGGACTGAAACTCTAACTTTCTATGATTTTAACCTCCGCTGTGAGTCCAGTTTTAGTTTCCGATGCTTCACTTCAGGTTTACTGTATCCCTTGGACCTTCTTATTGACGATGAAACACAGAAATTGCATACGAATTTAATACAAGAGGCACAATGCCGACTTACGTACAAGAGGACTGAATCTCTAACTTTCTATGATTTGAACCTCTGCTGTGAGTCCAGTTTTAGTTTCCGATGCTTCACTTAAGGTTTACTGTATCCCTCGGACCTTCTTATTGACGATGAAACACAGAAATTGCATTGGAATTTAATACAAAAGGCACAATGCCGACTTACGTACAAGAGGACTGAAACTCTAATTTTCTATGATTTGAACCTCTGCTGTGAGTCCAGTTTTAGTTTCCGATGCTTAATTTCAGGTTTACTGTATCCCTTGGACCTTCTTATTGACGATGAAACACAGAAATTGCATCCGAATTTAATACAAAAGGCACAATGCCGACTTAAGTACAAGAGGACTGTCACTCTAACTTTCTATGATTTGAACCTCTGCTGTGAGTCCAGTTTTAGTTTCCGATGCTTCACTTCAGGTTTACTGTGTCCCTTGGACCTTCTTATTGACGATGAAACACAGAAATTGCATCCGAATTTAATAAAAAAGGCACATTGCCGACTTAAGTACAAGAGGACAGATACTCTAACTTTCTATGATTTGAACCCCTCCTGTGAGTCCAGTTTTAGATTCCGATGCTTAACTTCAGGTTTACTGTATCCCTTGGACCTTCTTATTGACGATGAAACACAGAAATTGCATCCGGATTTAATAAAAAAGGCACAATGCCGACTTAAGTACAAGATGACTGATACTCTAACTTTCTATGATTTGAACCCCTCCTGTGAGTCCAGTTTTAGATTCCGATGCTTAACTTCAGGTTTACTGTATCCCTTGGACTTTCTTATAGACGATGAAACACAGAAATTGCATCCGAATTTAATACAAAAGGCACAATGCCGACTTAAGTACAAGAGGACTGATACTCTAACTTTCTATGATTTGAACCCCTCCTGTGAGTCCAGTTTTAGATTCCGATGCTTAACTTCTGGTTTACTGTATCCCTTGGACCCTCGTATTGACGATGAAACACAGAAATTGCATCCGAATTTAATACAAAAGGCACAATGCCGACTTAAGTACAAGAGGACTGAAACTCTAACTTTCTATGATTTGAACCTCTGCTGTGAGTCCAGTTTTAGTTTCCGATGCTTCACTTCAGGTTTACTGTATACCTTTGACCTTCGTATTGACGATGAAACCAGAAATTGCATCCGAATTCAATAAAAAAGGCACAATGACGACTTAAGTACAAGAGGACTGAAACTCTCACTTTCTATGATTTGAACCTCTGCTGTGAGTCCAGTTTTAGTTTCCGATGCTTCACTTCAGGTTTACTGTATCCCTTGGATCTTCTTATTGAAGATGAAACATAGAAATTGCATCCGAATTTAATACAAAAGGCACAATGCCGACTTAAGTACAAGAGGACTGAAACTCTAACTTTCTATGATTTGAACCTCTGCTGTGAGTCCAGTTTTAGTTTCCGATGCTTCACTTCAGGTTTACTGTATCCCTTGTACCTTCTTATTGACGATGAAACACAGAAATTGCATCCGAATTCAATACAAAAGGCACAATGCCGACTTAAGTACAAGAGGACTGAGACTCTAACTTTCTGTGATATGAACCTCTGCTGTGAGTCCAGTTTTAGTTTCCGATGCTTCACTTCAGGTTTACTGTATCCCTTGGACCTTCTTATTGACGATGAAACACAGAAATTGCATCCGAATTTAATACAAAAGGCACAATGCCGATATTAGTACAAGAGGACTGAAACTCTAACTATCTATGATTTGAACCTCTGCTGTGAGTCCAGTTTTAGTTTCCGATGCTTCACTTCAGGTTTACTGCATCCCTTGGACCTTCTTATAGAAGATGAAACATAGAAAGTGCATCCGAATTTAATACAAAAGGCACAATGCTGACTTAAGTAAAAGAGGACTGAAACTCTAACTTTCTATATTTGAACCTCTGCTGTGAGTCCAGTTTTAGTTTCCGATGCTTCACTTCAGGTTTACTGTATCCCTTGTACCTTCTTATTGACGATGAAACACAGAAATTGCATCCGAATTCAATACAAAAGGCACAATGCCGACTTAAGTACAAGAGGACTGAGACTCTAACTTTCTATGATTTGAACCTCTGCTGTGAGTCCAGTTTTAGTTTCCGATGCTTCACTTCAGGTTTACTGTATCCCTTGGACCTTCTTATTGACGATGAAACACTGAAATTGCATACGAATTTAATACAAAAGGCACAATGCCGACTTACGTACAAGTGGACTGAAACTCTAACTTTCTATGATTTGAACGTCTGCTGTGAGTCCAGTTTTAGTTTCCGATGCTTAACTTCAGGTTTACTGTATCCCTTGGACCTTCTTATTGGCGATGAAACACAGAATTTGCATCCGAATTTAATAGAAAAGGCACAATGCCGACTTCAGTACAAGAGGACTGATACTCTAACTTTCTATGATTTGAACCTCTCCTGTGAGTACAGTTTTAGATTCCGATGCTTCACTTCGGGTTTACTGTATCCCTTGGACCCTCGTATTGACGATGAAACACAGAAATTGCATCCGAATTTAATACAAAAGGCACAATGCCGACTTAAGTGCAAGAGGACTGAATCTCTAACTTTCTATGATTTGAACCTCTGCTGTGAGTTAAGTTTTAGTTTCCGATGACTCACTTCAGGTTTACTGTATCCCTTGGACCTTCTTATTGACGATGAAACACAGAAAGTGCCTCCGAATTTAATACAAAAGGCACAATGCCGAATTAAGTACAAGACGACTGAAACTCTAACTTTCTATGATTTGAACCTCTGCTGTGAGTCCAGTTTTAGTTTCCGATGCTTCACTTCAGGTTTACTGTATCCCTTGGACCTTCTTATTGACGATGAAACACTGAAATTGCATACGAATTTAATACAAAAGGCACAATGCCGACTTACGTACAAGTGGACTGATACTCTCACTTTCTATGATTTGAACCTCTGCTGTGAGTCCAGTTTTAGATTCCGATGCTTCACTTCAGGTTTACTGTATCCCTTGGACCTTATTATTGGCGATGAAACACAGATATTACAACCGAATTTAATACAAAAGGCACAATGCCGACTTAAGTAAAAGAGTACTGACACTCTCATTTTCTACGATTTGAACCTCTCCTGGTAGTCCAGTTTTAGATTCCGATGCATCACTTCAGGTTTACTGTATCCCTTGGACCATCTTATTGACGATGAAACACAGAAATTGCATCCGAATTCAATACAAAAGGCACAATGCCGACTTAAGTACTAGAGGACTGACACTCTCATTTTCTTTGATTTGAACCTCTCCTGTGAGTCCAGTTTTAGATTCCGATGCTTCACTTCAGGTTTACTGTATCCCTTGAACCTTCATATTGACGATGAAACACAGAGTTTGCATCCGAATTTAATACAAAAGGCACAATGCCGACTTAAGTACAAGAGGACTGACACTCTAACTTTGTATGATTTGAACCTCTCCTGTGAGTCCAGTTTTAGATTCCGATGCTTCACTTCAGGTTTACTGTATCCCTTGGACCTTCTTATTGACGATGAAACACAGAAATTGCATCCGAATTTAATACAAAAGGCACAATGCCGACTTAAGTAAAAGAGGACTGACACTCTCACTTTCTGTGATTTAAACCTCTCCTGTGAGTCCAGTTTTAGATTCCGATGCTACAGTTCAGGTATACTGTATACCTTTGACCTTCTTATTGACGATGAGACACAGTAATTGCATCCGAATTTAATACAAAAGGCACAATGCCGACTTAAGTACAAGAGGACCGACACTCTAACTGTCTATGCTTTGAACCTCTCCTGTGAGTCAAGTTTTGAAGTCCGAAGCTTCATTTCAGGTTTACTGTATCCCTTGGACCTTCTTATTTACGATGAAACACTGAGTTTGCATCGGAATTTAATTCAAAAAGCACAATGCCGACTTAAGTACAAGAGGACTGACACTCTAACTTTGTATGATTTGAACCTCTCCTGTGAGTCCAGTTTTAGATTCCGATGCTTCACTTCAGGTTTACTGTATCCCTTGGACCTTCTTATTGACGATGAAACACAGATATTATATCCGAATTTAATACAAAAGGCACAATGCCGACTTAAGTAAAAGAGTACTGACACTCACATTATCTACGATTTGAACCTCTCCTGTGAGTCCAGTTTTAGATTCCGATGCTTCACATCAGGTTTACTGTATACCTTGCCCCATCTTTTTGACGATGAAACACAGAAATTGCATCCGAATTTAATACAAGAGGCACAATGCCGACTTAAGTACAAGAGGACTGACACTCTCCCTTTCCATGATTTGAACCTCTCCTGTGAGTCCGGTTTTAGATTCCGATGCTTCACTTCAGGTTTACTGTATACCTTGACCTTCTTATTGACAATGAAACTTAGAGATTGCATCCGAATTTAGTACAATAGGCACAATGTCGATATAAGTACAAGAGGACTGACACTTTCACTTTCTACGATTTGAACCTCTCCTGTGTGTCCAGCTTTAGATTCCGATGCTTCGCTTCAGGTTTACTGTATACCTTGACCTTCTTATTGAAGATGAAACACAGAAATTGCATCCGAAATTAATACAAAATGCACAATGCAGACTTAAGTACAAGAGGACTGACACTCTCACTTCCTACGATTTGAACCTCTCCTGTGAGCCCAGATTTATATTCCGATGCTTCACTTCAGGTTTACTGAATATCTTGCACATTCATATTGACGATGAAACACAGAAATTGCATCCGAATTTAATACAAAAGGCACAATGCCGACTTAAGTACAAGAGGACTGACACTCTCACGTTCTACGATTTGAACCTGTCCTGTGAGTCCAGTTTTCGATTCCGATGCTTCACTTCAGGTTTACTGAATATCTTGCACATTCTTATTGACGATGAAACACAGAAATTGCATCCGAATTTAATACAAACGGCACAATGCCGACTTAAGTACTATAAGGACTGACACTCTCGCGTTCGACGATTTGAATCTGTCCGGTGAGTCCAGTTTTCGATTTCGATGCTTCACTTCAGGTTTACTGTATCCCTTGGACCTTCTTATTGACGACGAAACACAGATATTGCATCCGAATTTAATACAAAAGGCACAATGACGACTTAAGTAAAAGAGGACTGACACTCTCACTTTCTATCATTTGAACCTCTCCTGTGAGTCTAGTTTTAGATTCCGATGCTTCACTTGAGGTTTACTGTATACCTGGGGCCCTCTTATTGAAGATGAAACACTGAAATTGCATCCGAATTTAATACAAAAGGCACAATGCCGACATAAGTAAAAGAGGACTGACACTCTCACTTTCTTTGATTTGAAACTCTCCTGTGAGTCCAGTTTTAGATTCCGATGCTTCACTTCAGGTTTACTGTATCCCTTGGACCATCGTATTGACGATGAAACACAGAAATTGCATCCGAATTCAATACAAAAGACACAATGCCGACTTAAGTACAAGAGGACTGACACTCTCACTTTCTTTGATCTGAACCTCTCCTGTGAGTTCGGTTTTAGATTCCGATGCTTCACTTCAGGTTTACTGTATACCTTGCACCTTCTTATTGACGATGAAACACAGATATTGCTTCGGAATTTTGTACAATAGGCACAATGTCGATTTAAGTACAAGAGGACTGACACTTTCAGTTTCTACGATTTGAACCTCTCCTGTGAGTCCAGTTTTAGATTCCGATGCTTCGCTTCAGGTTCACTGTATACCTTGCACCTTCTTATTGAAGATGAAACACAGAAATTGCATCCGAATTTTATGCAAAATGCACAATGCAGACTTAAGTACAAGCGGACTTACACTCTCACTTTCTACGATTTGAACCTCTCCTGTGAGCCCAGTTTTAGATTCCGATGCTTCACTTCAGGTTTACTGAATATCTTGCACATTCTTATTGACGATGAAACACAGAAATTGCATCCGAATTTATTACAAAAGGCACAATGCCGACTTAAGTACTAGAGGACTGACACTCTCATTTTCTTTGATTTGAACCTCTCCTGTGCGTCCAGTTTTAGATTCCGATGCTTCACTTCAGGTTTACTGTATCCCTTGAACCTTCATATTGACGATGAAACACAGAGTTTGCATCCGAATTTAATACAAAAGGCACAATGCCGACTTAAGTACAAGAGGACTGACACTCTAACTTTGTATGATTTGAACCTCTCCTGTGAGTCCAGTTTTAGATTCCGATGCTTCACTTCAGGTTTACTGTATCCCTTGGACCTTCTTATTGACGATGAAACACAGAAATTGTATCCGAATTTAATACAAAAGGCACAATGCCGACTTAAGTAAAAGAGGACTGACACTCTCACTTTCTGTGATTTAAACCTCTCCTGTGAGTCCAGTTTTAGATTCCGATGCTACAGTTCAGGTATACTGTATACCTTTGACCTTCTTATTGACGATGAGACACAGTAATTGCATCCGAATTTAATACAAAAGGCACAATGCCGACTTAAGTACAAGAGGACCGACACTCTAACTGTCTATGCTTTGAACCTCTCCTGTGAGTCAAGTTTTGAATTCCGAAGCTTCATTTCAGGTTTACTGTATCCCTTGGACCTTCTTATTTACGATGAAACACTGAGTTTGCATCGGAATTTAATTCAAAAAGCACAATGCCGACTAAAGTACAAGAGGACTGACACGCTCACTTTCTATGATTTGAACCTCTCCTGTGAGTCCAGTTTTAGATTCTGATGCTTCACTTCAGGTTTACTGTATCGCTTGGATATTCTTATTGGCGTTGAAACACAGATATTACATCCGAATTTAATACAAAAGGCACAATGCCGACTTAAGTAAAAGAGTACTGACACTCACATTATCTACGATTTGAACCTCTCCTGTGAGTCCAGTTTTAGATTCCGATGCTTCACATCAGGTTTACTGTATACCTTGCCCCATCTTTTTGACGATGAAACACAGAAATTGCATCCGAATTTAATACAAGAGGCACAATGCCGACTTAAGTACAAGAGGACTGACACTCTCCCTTTCCATGATTTGAACCTCTCCTGTGAGTCCGGTTTTAGATTCCGATGCTTCACTTCAGGTTTACTGAATATCTTGCACATTCTTATTGACGATGAAACACAGAAATTGCATCCGAATTTAATACAAAAGGCACAATGCCGACTTAAGTACAAGAGGACTGACACTCTCACGTTCTACGATTTGAACCTGTCCTGTGAGTCCAGTTTTCGATTCCGATGCTTCACTTCAGGTTTACTGAATATCTTGCACATTCTTATTGACGATGAAACACAGAAATTGCATCCGAATTTAATACAAACGGCACAATGCCGACTTAAGTACAAGAGGACTGACACTCTCGCGTTCTACGATTTGAATCTGTCCGGTGAGTCCAGTTTTCGATTTCGATTCTTCACTTCAGGTTTACTGTATCCCTTGGACCTTCTTATTGACGACGAAACACAGATATTGCATCCGAATTTAATACAAAAGGCACAATGACGACTTAAGTAAAAGAGGACTGACACTCTCACTTTCTATCATTTGAACCTCTCCTGTGAGTCTAGTTTTAGATTCCGATGCTTCACTTGAGGTTTACTGTATACCTGGGGCCCTCTTATTGAAGATGAAACACTGAAATTGCATCCGAATTTAATACAAAAGGCACAATGCCGACATAAGTAAAAGAGGACTGACACTCTCACTTTCTTTGATTTGAACCTCTCCTGTGAGTCCAGTTTTAGATTCCGATGCTTCACTTCAGGTTTACTGTATCCCTTGGACCATCGTATTGACGATGAAACACAGAAATTGCATCCGAATTCAATACAAAAGACACAATGCCGACTTAAGTACAAGAGGACTGACACTCTCACTTTCTTTGATCTGAACCTCACCTGTGAGTCCGGTTTTAGATTCCGATGCTTCACTTCAGGTTTACTGTATACCTTGCACCTTCTTATTGACGATGAAACACAGATATTGCTTCCGAATTTTGTACAATAGGCACAATGTCGATTTAAGTACAAAAGGACTGACACTTTCACTTTCTACGATTTAAACCTCTCCTGTGAGTCCAGTTTTAGATTCCGATGCTTCGCTTCAGGTTCACTGTATACCTTGCACCTTCTTATTGAAGATGAAACACAGAAATTGCATCTGAATTTTATGCAAAATGCACCATGCAGACTTAAGTACAAGCGGACTTACACTCTCACTTTCTACGATTTGAACCTCTCCTGTGAGCCCAGTTTTAGATTCCGATGCTTCACTTCAGGTTTACTGAATATCTTGCACATTCTTATTGACGATGAAACACAGAAATTGCATCCGAATTTATTACAAAAGGCACAATGCCGACTTAAGTACAAGAGGACTGACACTCTCACGTTCTACGATTTGAACCTGTCCTGTGAGTCCAATTTTCGATTCTTATGCTTCACTTCTGGTTTACTGAATATCTTGCACATTCTTATTGACGATGAGACACAGTAATTGCATCCGAATTTAATACAAAAGGCACAATGCCGACTTAAGTACAACAGGACCGGCACTCTAACTTTCTATGTTTTGAACCTCTCCAGTGGGTCCAGTTTTAGATTCCGATGCTTCACTGCAGGTTTACTGGATCCCTTGGACCTTCTTATTTGCGATGAAACACAGAGTTTGCATCCGAATTTAATACAAAAGGCACAATGCCGACTTAAGTACAAGAGGACTGACACTCTAACTTTCCATGATTTGAACCTCTCCTATGAGTCCAGTTTTAGATTCCAATGCTTCACTTCAGGTATACTGTATCCCTTGGACCATCTTATTGACGATGAAACACAGAAATTGCATCCGAATTCAATACAAAAGGCACAATGCCGACTTAAGTAAAAGAGGACTGACACTCTCACTTTCTTTGATTTGAACCTTTCCTGTGAGTCCAGTTCTAGATTCCGATGCTACACTTCAGGTTTGCAGTATACCTTGGACCTTCTTATTGACGATGAAACACAAAAATTGCATCCGAATTTAATACAAAATGCAGAATGCCAACTTAAGTACAAGAGGACTGACACTCTAACTTTCTATGTTTTGAACCTCTCCTGTGAGTCCGGTTTTAGATTCCGATGCTTCACTTCAGGTTTACTGTATACCTTGCACCTTCTTATTGACGATGAAACACAGAAATTGCTTCCGAATTTTGTACAATAGGCACAATGTCGATTTAAGTACAAGAGGACTGACACTTTCACTTTCTACGATTTGAACCTCTCCTGTGAGTCCAGTTTTAGATTCCGATGCTTCGCTTCAGGTTCACTGTATACCTTGCACCTTCCTATTGAAGATGAAACACAGAAATTGCATCCGAATTTTATGCAAAATGCACCATGCAGACTTAAGTACAAGCGGACTTACACTCTCACTTTCTACGATTTGAACCTCTCCTGTGAGCCCAGTTTTAGATTCCGATGCTTCACTTCAGGTTTACTGAATATCTTGCACATTCTTATTGACGATGAAACACAGAAATTGCATCCGAATTTATTACAAAAGGCACAATGCCGACTTAAGTACAAGAGGACTGACACTCTCACGTTCTACGATTTGAACCTGTCCTGTGAGTCCAGTTTTCGATTCTTATGCTTCACTTCTGGTTTACTGAATATCTTGCACATTCTTATTGACGATGAGACACAGTAATTGCATCCGAATTTAATACAAAAGGCACAATGCTGACTTAAGTACAACAGGACCGGCACTCTAACTTTCTATGTTTTGAACCTCTCCAGTGGGTCCAGTTTTAGATTCCGATGCTTCACTGCAGGTTTACTGGATCCCTTGGACCTTCTTATTTGCGATGAAACACAGAGTTTGCATCCGAATTTAATACAAAAGGCACAATGCCGACTTAAGTACAAGAGGACTGACACTCTAACTTTCCATGAGTTGAACCTCTCCTATGAGTCCAGTTTTAGATTCCAATGCTTCACTTCAGGTATACTGTATCCCTTGGACCATCTTATTGACGATGAAACACAGAAATTGCATCCGAATTCAATACAAAAGGCACAATGCCGACTTAAGTAAAAGAGGACTGACACTCTCACTTTCTTTGATTTGAACCTCTCCTGTGAGTCCAGTTCTAGATTCCGATGCTACACTTCAGGTTTGCAGTATACCTTGGACCTTCTTATTGACGATGAAACACAAAAATTGCATCCGAATTTAATACAAAATGCAGAATGCCAACTTAAGTACAAGAGGACTGACACTCTAACTTTCTATGTTTTGAACCTCTCCTGTGAGTCCGGTTTTAGATTCCGATGCTTCACTTCAGGTTTACTGTATACCTTGCACCTTCTTATTGACGATGAAACACAGAAATTGCTTCCGAATTTTGTACAATAGGCACAATGTCGATTTAAGTACAAGAGGACTGACACTTTCACTTTCTACGATTTGAACCTCTCCTGTGAGTCCAGTTTTAGATTCCGATGCTTCGCTTCAGGTTCACTGTATACCTTGCACCTTCTTATTGAAGATGAAACACAGAAATTGCATCCGATTTCAATACAAAAGACACAATGCCGACTTAAGTACAAGAGGACTGACACTCTCACTTTCTATGATTTGATCCTCTCCTGTGAGTCCAGTTTTAGATTCCGATGCTTCACTTCACGTTTACTGTATCCCTTGGACCTTCTTATTGACGATGAAACACAGAAATTGCATCCGAATTTAATACAAAAGGCACAATGCCGACTTAAGTAAAAGAGGACGGACACTCTCACTTTCTACGATTTGAACCTCACCTGTGAGTCCAGTTTTAGATTCCGATGCTTCACTTCAGGTTTACTGTTTACCTTGCTCCTTCATTTTGACGATGAAACACAGAAATTGCATTCGAATTTAATACAAAAGGCACAATGCCGTCTTAAGTACAAGAGGACTGACACTCTCACTTTCCGTGATTTGAACCTCTCCTGTGAGTCCGGTTTAAGATTTCGATGCTTCACTTCAGGTTTACTGTATACCTTGCACCTTCTTATTGACGATGAAACACAGAAATTGCATCCGAATTTAGTACAATAGGCACAATGCCGAATTAAGTACAAGAGGACTGACCCATTCACTTTCTACGATTTGAACCTCTCCTGTGAGTCCAGTTTTAGATTCCGATGCTTCACTTCAGGTTTACTGTATCCCTTGGAACTTCTTATTGACGATGAAACACAGAAATTGCATCCGAATTTAATACAAAAGGCACAATGCCGACTTAAGTAAAAGAGGACTGACACTCTCACTTTCTGTGATTTAAACCTCTCCTGTGAGTCCAGTTTTAGATTCCGATGCTACACTTCAGGTATACTGTATACCTTTGACCTTCTTATTGACGATTAGACACAGTAATTGCATCCGAATTTAATACAAAAGGCACAATGCCGACTTAAGTACAAGAGGACAGACACTCTAACTGTCTATGTTTTGAACCTCTCCTGTGAGTCAAGTTTTGAATTCCGAAGCTTCATTTCAGGTTTACTGTATCCCTTGGACCTTCTTATTTACGATGAAACACTGAGTTTGCATCGGAATTAAATTCAAAAAGCACAATGCCGACTAAAGTACAAGAGGACTGACACTCTCACTTTCTATGATTTGAACCTCTCCTGTGAGTCCAGTTTTAGATTCCGATGCTTCACTTCAGGTTTACTGTCTCCCTTGGACCTTCTTATTGACGATGACACACAGATATTACAACCGAATTTAATACAAAAGGCACAATGCCGACTTAAGTAAAAGAGTACTGACACTCTCATTTTCTACGATTTGAACCTCTCCTATGAGTCCAGTTTTAGATTCCGATGCTTCACTTCAGGTTTACTGTATCCCTTGGACCATCTTATTGACGATGAAACACAGAAATTGCATCCGAATTCAATACAAAAGGCACAATGCCGACTTAAGTAAAAGAGGACTGACACTCTCACTTTCTGTGATTTAAACCTCTCCTGTGAGTCCAGTTTTAGATTCCGATGCTACAGTTCAGGTATACTGTATACCTTTGACCTTCTTATTGACGATTAGACACAGTAATTGCATCCGAATTTAATACAAAAGGCACAATGCCGACTTAAGTACAAGAGGACAGACACTCTAACTGTCTATGTTTTGAACCTCTCCTGTGAGTCAAGTTTTGAATTCCGAAGCTTCATTTCAGGTTTACTGTATCCCTTGGACCTTCTTATTTACGATGAAACACTGAGTTTGCATCGGAATTAAATTCAAAAAGCACAATGCCGACTAAAGTACAAGAGGACTGACACTCTCACTTTCTATGATTTGAACCTCTCCTGTGAGTCCGGTTTTAGATTCCGATGCTTCACTTCAGGTTTACTGTATACCTTGACCTTCTTATTGACAATGAAACACAGAGATTGCATCCGAATTTAGTACAATAGGCACAATGTCGATATAAGTACAAGAGGACTGACACTTTCACTTTCTACGATTTGAACCTCTCCTGTGTGTCCAGTTTTAGATTCCGATGCTTCGCTTCAGGTTTACTGTATACCTTGACCTTCTTATTGAAGATGAAACACAGAAATTGCATCCGAATTTAATACAAAATGCACAATGCAGACTTAAGTACAAGAGGACTGACACTCTCACTTCCTACGATTTGAACCTCTCCTGTGAGCCCAGTTATAGATTCCGATGCTTCACTTCAGGTTTACTGAATATCTTGCACATTCTTATTGACGATGAAACACAGAAATTGCATCCGAATTTAATACAAAAGGCACAATGCCGACTTAAGTACAAGAGGACTGACACTCTCACGTTCTACGATTTGAACCTGTCCTGTGAGTCCAGTTTTCGATTCCGATGCTTAACTTCAGGTTTACTGAATATCTTGCACATTCTTATTGACGATGAAACACAGAAATTGCATCCGAATTTAATACAAACGGCACAATGCCGACTTAAGTACAAGAGGACTGACACTCTCGCGTTCTACGATTTGAATCTGTCCGGTGAGTCCAGTTTTCGATTCCGATGCTTCACTTCAGGTTTACTGTATCCCTTGGACCTTCTTATTGACGACGAAACACAGATATTGCATCCGAATTTAATACAAAAGGCACAATGACGACTTAAGTAAAAGAGGACTGACACTCTCACTTTCTATCATTTGAACCTCTCCTGTGAGTCTAGTTTTAGATTCCGATGCTTCACTTGAGGTTTACTGTATACCTGGGGCCCTCTTATTGAAGATGAAACACTGAAATTGCATCCGAATTTAATACAAAAGGCACAATGCCGACATAAGTAAAAGAGGACTGACACTCTCACTTTCTTTGATTTGAACCTCTCCTGTGAGTCCAGTTTTAGATTCCGATGCTTCACTTCAGGTTTACTGTATACCTTGACCTTCTTATTGACAATGAAGCACAGAGATTGCATCCGAATTTAGTACAATAGGCACAATGTCGATATAAGTACAAGAGGACTGACACTTTCACTTTCTACGATTTGAACCTCTCCTGTGTGTCCAGTTTTAGATTCCGATGCTTCGCTTCAGGTTTACTGTATACCTTGACCTTCTTATTGAAGATGAAACTCAGAAATTGCATCCGAATTTAATACAAAATGCACAATGCAGACTTAAGTACAAGAGGACTGACACTCTCACTTCCTACGATTTGAACCTCTCCTGTGAGCCCAGTTATAGATTCCGATGCTTCACTTCAGGTTTACTGAATATCTTGCACATTCTTATTGACGATGAAACACAGAAATTGCATCCGAATTTAATACAAAAGGCACAATGCCGATTTAAGTACAAGAGGACTGACACTCTCACGTTCTACGATTTGAACCTGTCCTGTGAGTCCAGTTTTCGATTCCGATGCTTCACTTCAGGTTTACTGAATATCTTGCACATTGTTATTGACGATGAAACACAGAAATTGCATCCGAATTTAATACAAACGGCACAATGCCGACTTAAGTACAAGAGGACTGACACTCTCGCGTTCTACGATTTGAATCTGTCCGGTGAGTCCAGTTTTCGATTCCGGTGCTTCACTTCAGGTTTACTGTATCCCTTGGACCTTCTTATTGACGACGAAACACAGATATTGCATCCGAATTTAATACAAAAGGCACAATGACGACTTAAGTAAAAGAGGACTGACACTCTCACTTTCTATCATTTGAACCTCTCCTGTGAGTCTAGTTTTAGATTCCGATGCTTCACTTGAGGTTTACTGTATACCTGGGGCCCTCTTATTGAAGATGAAACACTGAAATTGCATCCGAATTTAATACAAAAGGCACAATGCCGACATAAGTAAAAGAGGACTGACACTCTCACTTTCTTTGATTTGAACCTCTCCTGTGAGTCCAGTTTTAGATTCCGATGCTTCACTTCAGGTTTACTGTATCCCTTGGACCATCGTATTGTCGAGGAAACACAGAAATTGCATCCGAATTCAATACAAAAGACACAATGCCGACTTAAGTACAAGAGGACTGACACTCTCACTTTCTTTGATCTGAACCTCTCCTGTGAGTCCGGTTTTAGATTCCGATGCTTCACTTCAGGTTTACTGTATACCTTGCACCTTCTTATTGACGATGAAACACAGATATTGCTTCCGAATTTTGTACAATAGGCACAATGTCGATTTAAGTACAAGTGGACTGACACTTTCACTTTCTACGATTTGAACCTCTCCTGTGAGTCCAGTTTTAGATTCCGATGCTTCGCTTCAGGTTCACTGTATACCTTGCACCTTCTTATTGAAGATGAAACACAGAAATTGCATCCGAATTTTATGCAAAATGCACAATGCAGACTTAAGTACAAGCAGACTTACACTCTCACTTTCTACGATTTGAACCTCTCCTGTGAGCCCAGTTTTAGATTCCGATGCTTCACTTCAGGTTTACTGAATATCTTGCACATTCTTATTGACGATGAAACACAGAAATTGCATCCGAATTTATTACAAAAGGCACAATGCCGACTTAAGTACAAGAGGACTGACACTCTCACGTTCTACGATTTGAACCTGTCCTGTGAGTCCAGTTTTCGATTCTGATGCTTCACTTCTGGTTTACTGAATATCTTGCACATTCTTATTGACGATGAGACACAGTAATTGCATCCGAATTTAATACAAAAGGCACAATGATGACTTAAGTACAACAGGACCGACACTCTAACTTTCTATGCTTTGAACCTCTCCAGTGGGTCCAGTTTTGGATTCCGATGCTTCACTGCAGGGTTACTGGATCCCTTGGACCTTCTTATTTGCGATGAAACACAGAGTTTGCATCCGAATTTAATACAAAAGGCACAATGCCGACTTAAGTACAAGAGGACTGACACTCTAACTTTCCATGATTTGAACCTCTCCTATGAGTCCAGTTTTAGATTCCAATGCTTCACTTCAGGTATACTGTATCCCTTGGACCGTCTTATTGACGATGAAACACAGAAATTGCATCCGAATTCAATACAAAAGGCACAATGCCGACTTAAGTAAAAGAGGACTGACACTCTCACTTTCTTTGATTTGAACCTCTCCTGTGAGTCCAGTTCTAGATTCCGATGCTTCACTTCAGGTTTGCAGTATACCTTGGACCTTCTTATTGACGATGAAACACAGAAATTGCATCCGAATTTAATACAAAAGGCACAATGCCGACTTAAGTACAAGAGGACTGACACTCTCACGTTCTACGATTTGAACCTGTCCTGTGAGTCCAGTTTTCGATTCCGATGCTTCACTTTAGGTTTACTGAATATCTTGCACATTCTTATTGACGATGAAACACAGAAATTGCATCCGAATTTAATACAAACGGCACAATGCCGACGTAAGTACAAGAGGACTGACACTCTCGCGTTCTACGATTTGAATCTGTCCGGTGAGTCCAATTTTCGATTCCGATGCTTCACTTCAGGTTTACTGTATCCCTTGGACCTTCTTATTGACGACGAAACACAGATATTGCATCCGAATTTAATACAAAAGGCACAATGACGACTTAAGTAAAAGAGGACTGACACTCTCACTTTCTATCATTTGAACCTCTCCTGTGAGTCTAGTTTTAGATTCCGATGCTTCACTTGAGGTTAACTGTATACCTGGGGCCCTCTTATTGATGATGAAACACTGAAATTGCATCCGAATTTAATACAAAAGGCACAATGCCGACATAAGTAAAAGAGGACTGACACTCTCACTTTCTTTGATTTGAACCTCTCCTGTGAGTCCAGTTTTAGATTCCGATGCTTCACTTCAGGTTTACTGTATCCCTTGGACCATCGTATTGACGATGAAACACAGAAATTGCATCCGAATTCAATACAAAAGACACAATGCCTTCTTAAGTACAAGAGGACTGACACTCTCACTTTCTTTGATCTGAACCTCTCCTGTGAGTCCGGTTTTAGATTCCGATGCTTCACTTCAGGTTTACTGTATACCTTGCACCTTCTTATTGACGATGAAACACAGATATTGCTTCCGAATTTTGTACAATAGGTACAATGTCCATTTAAGTACAAGTGGACTGACACTTTCACTTTCTACGATTTGAACCCCTCCTGTGAGTCCAGTTTTAGATTCCGATGCTTCGCTTCAGGTTCACTGTATACCTTGCACCTTCTTATTGAAGATAAAACACAGAAATTGCATCCGAATTTTATGCAAAATGCACAATGCAGACTTAAGTACAAGCGGACTTACACTCTCACTTTCTACGATTTGAACCTCTCCTGTGAGCCCAGTTTCAGATTCCGATGCTTCACTTCAGGTTTACTGAATATCTTGCACATTCTTATTGACGATGAAACACAGAAATTGCATCCGAATTTATTACAAAAGGCACAATGCCGACTTAAGTACAAGAGGACTGACACTCTCACGTTCTACGATTTGAACCTGTCCTGTGAGTCCAGTTTTCGATTCTGATGCTTCACTTCTGGTTTACTGAATATCTTGCACAGTCTTATTGACGATGAGACACAGTAATTGAATCCGAATTCAATACAAAAGGCACAATGATGACTTATGTACAACAGGACCGACACTCTAACTTTCTATGTTTTGAACCTCTCCAGTGGGTCCAGTTTTAGATTCCGATGCTTCACTGCAGGGTTACTGGATCCCTTGGACCTTCTTATTTGCGATGAAACACAGAGTTTGCAACCGAATTTAATACAAAAGGCACAATGCCGACTTAAGTACAAGAGGACTGACACTCTAACTTTCCATGATTTCAACCTCTCCTATGAGTCCAGTTTTAGATTCCAATGCTTCACTTCAGGTATACTGTATCCCTTGGACCATCTTATTGACGATGAAACACAGAAATTGCATCCGAATTCAATACAAAAGGCACAATGCCGACTTAAGTAAATGAGGACTGACACTCTCGCTTTCTTTGATTTGAACCTCTCCTGTGAGTCCAGTTCTAGATTCCGATGCTTCACTTCAGGTTTGCAGTATACCTTGGACCTTCTTCTTGACGATGAAACACAAAAATTGCATCCGAATTTAATACAAAATGCAGAATGCCAACTTAAGTACAAGAGGACGGACACTCTAACTTTCTATGTTTTGAACCTCTCCTGTGAGTCCGGTTTTAGATTCCGATGCTTCACTTCAGGTTTACTGTATGCCTTGCACCTTCTTATTGACGATGAAACACAGAAATTGCTTCCGAATTATGTACAATAGGCACAATGTCGATTTAAGTACAAGAGGACTGACACTTTCACTTTCTACGATTTGGACCTCTCCTGTGAGTCCAGTTTTCGATTCCGATGCCTCGCTTCAGGTTCACTGTATACCTTGCACCTTCTTATTGAAGATGAAACACAGAAATTGCATCCGATTTCAATACAAAAGACACAATGCCGACTTAAGTAAAAGAGGACTGACACTCTCACTTTCTGTGATTTGAACCTCTCCTGTGAGTCCAGTTTTAGATTCCGATGCCACACTTCAGGTTTACTGTATACCTTTGACCTTCTTATTGACGATGAGACACAGTAATTGCATCCGAATTTAATACAAAAGGCACAATGCCGACTTAAGTACAAGAGGACCGACACTCTAACTGTCTATGTTTTGAACCTCTCCTGTGAGTCCAGTTTTAGATTCCGATGCTTCACTTCAGGTTTACTGTATCCCTTGGACCTTCTTATTTGCGATGAAACACAGAGTTTGCATCCGAATTTAATACAAATGGCACAATGCCAACATAAGTACAAGAGGACTGACACTCTAACTTTCCATGATTTGAAATTCTCCTATGAATCCAGTTTTAGATTCCGATGCTTCACTTCAGGTTTACTGTATACCTTGACCTTCTTATTGACAATGAAGCACAGAGATTGCATCCGAATTTAGTACAATAGGCACAATGTCGATATAAGTACAAGAGGACTGACACTTTCACTTTCTACGATTTGAACCTCTCCTGTGTGTCCAGTTTTAGATTCCGATGCTTCGCTTCAGGTTTACTGTATACCTTGACCTTCTTATTGAAGATGAAACACAGAAATTGCATCCGAATTTAATACAAAATGCACAATGCAGACTTAAGTACAAGAGGACTGACACTCTCACTTCCTACGATTTGAACCTCTCCTGTGAGCCCAGTTATAGATTCCGATGCTTCACTTCAGGTTTACTGAATATCTTGCACATTCTTATTGACGATGAAACACAGAAATTGCATCCGAATTTAATACAAAAGGCACAATGCCGACTTAAGTACAAGAGGACTGACACTCTCACGTTCTACGATTTGAACCTGTCCTGTGAGTCCAGTTTTCGATTCCGATGCTTAACTTCAGGTTTACTGAATATCTTGCACATTCTTATTGACGATGAAACACAGATATTGCATCCGAATTTAATACAAACGGCACAATGCCGACTTAAGTACAAGAGGACTGACACTCTCGCGTTCTACGATTTGAATCTGTCCGGTGAGTCCAGTTTTCGATTCCGATGCTTCACTTCAGGTTTACTGTATCCCTTGGACCTTCTTATTGACGACGAAACACAGATATTGCATCCGAATTTAATACAAAAGGCACAATGACGACTTAAGTAAAAGAGGACTGACACTCTCACTTTCTATCATTTGAACCTCTCCTGTGAGTCTAGTTTTAGATTCCGATGCTTCACTTGAGGTTTACTGTATACCTGGGGCCCTCTTATTGAAGATGAAACACTGAAATTGCATCCGAATTTAATACAAAAGGCACAATGCCGACATAAGTAAAAGAGGACTGACACTCTCACTTTCTTTGATTTGAACCTCTCCTGTGAGTCCAGTTTTAGATTCCGATGCTTCACTTCAGGTTTACTGTATACCTTGACCTTCTTATTGACAATGAAGCACAGAGATTGCATCCGAATTTAGTACAATAGGCACAATGTCGATATAAGTACAAGAGGACTGACACTTTCACTTTCTACGATTTGAACCTCTCCTGTGTGTCCAGTTTTAGATTCCGATGCTTCGCTTCAGGTTTACTGTATACCTTGACCTTCTTATTGAAGATGAAACACAGAAATTGCATCCGAATTTAATACAAAATGCACAATGCAGACTTAAGTACAAGAGGACTGACACTCTCACTTCCTACGATTTGAACCTCTCCTGTGAGCCCAGTTATAGATTCCGATGCTTCACTTCAGGTTTACTGAATATCTTGCACATTCTTATTGACGATGAAACACAGAAATTGCATCCGAATTTAATACAAAAGGCACAATGCCGATTTAAGTACAAGAGGACTGACACTCTCACGTTCTACGATTTGAACCTGTCCTGTGAGTCCAGTTTTCGATTCCGATGCTTCACTTCAGGTTTACTGAATATCTTGCACATTCTTATTGACGATGAAACACAGAAATTGCATCCGAATTTAATACAAACGGCACAATGCCGACTTAAGTACAAGAGGACTGACACTCTCGCGTTCTACGATTTGAATCTGTCCGGTGAGTCCAGTTTTCGATTCCGGTGCTTCACTTCAGGTTTACTGTATCCCTTGGACCTTCTTATTGACGACGAAACACAGATATTGCATCCGAATTTAATACAAAAGGCACAATGACGACTTAAGTAAAAGAGGACTGACACTCTCACTTTCTATCATTTGAACCTCTCCTGTGAGTCTAGTTTTAGATTCCGATGCTTCACTTGAGGTTTACTGTATACCTGGGGCCCTCTTATTGAAGATGAAACACTGAAATTGCATCCGAATTTAATACAAAAGGCACAATGCCGACATAAGTAAAAGAGGACTGACACTCTCACTTTCTTTGATTTGAACCTCTCCTGTGAGTCCAGTTTTAGATTCCGATGCTTCACTTCAGGTTTACTGTATCCCTTGGACCATCGTATTGACGAGGAAACACAGAAATTGCATCCGAATTCAATACAAAAGACACAATGCCGACTTAAGTACAAGAGGACTGACACTCTCACTTTCTTTGATCTGAACCTCTCCTGTGAGTCCGGTTTTAGATTCCGATGCTTCACTTCAGGTTTACTGTATACCTTGCACCTTCTTATTGACGATGAAACACAGATATTGCTTCCGAATTTTGTACAATAGGCACAATGTCGATTTAAGTACAAGTGGACTGACACTTTCACTTTCTACGATTTGAACCTCTCCTGTGAGTCCAGTTTTAGATTCCGATGCTTCGCTTCAGGTTCACTGTATACCTTGCACCTTCTTATTGAAGATGAAACACAGAAATTGCATCCGAATTTTATGCAAAATGCACAATGCAGACTTAAGTACAAGCAGACTTACACTCTCACTTTCTACGATTTGAACCTCTCCTGTGAGCCCAGTTTTAGATTCCGATGCTTCACTTCAGGTTTACTGAATATCTTGCACATTCTTATTGACGATGAAACACAGAAATTGCATCCGAATTTATTACAAAAGGCACAATGCCGACTTAAGTACAAGAGGACTGACACTCTCACGTTCTACGATTTGAACCTGTCCTGTGAGTCCAGTTTTCGATTCTGATGCTTCACTTCTGGTTTACTGAATATCTTGCACATTCTTATTGACGATGAGACACAGTAATTGCATCCGAATTTAATACAAAAGGCACAATGATGACTTAAGTACAACAGGACCGACACTCTAACTTTCTATGCTTTGAACCTCTCCAGTGGGTCCAGTTTTAGATTCCGATGCTTCACTGCAGGGTTACTGGATCCCTTGGACCTTCTTATTTGCGATGAAACACAGAGTTTGCATCCGAATTTAATACAAAAGGCACAATGCCGACTTAAGTACAAGAGGACTGACACTCTAACTTTCCATGATTTGAACCTCTCCTATGAGTCCAGTTTTAGATTCCAATGCTTCACTTCAGGTATACTGTATCCCTTGGACCGTCTTATTGACGATGAAACACAGAAATTGCATCCGAATTCAATACAAAAGGCACAATGCCGACTTAAGTAAAAGAGGACTGACACTCTCACTTTCTTTGATTTGAACCTCTCCTGTGAGTCCAGTTCTAGATTCCGATGCTTCACTTCAGGTTTGCAGTATACCTTGGACCTTCTTATTGACGATGAAACACAGAAATTGCATCCGAATTTAATACAAAAGGCACAATGCCGACTTAAGTACAAGAGGACTGACACTCTCACGTTCTACGATTTGAACCTGTCCTGTGAGTCCAGTTTTCGATTCCGATGCTTCACTTTAGGTTTACTGAATATCTTGCACATTCTTATTGACGATGAAACACAGAAATTGCATCCGAATTTAATACAAACGGCACAATGCCGACGTAAGTACAAGAGGACTGACACTCTCGCGTTCTACGATTTGAATCTGTCCGGTGAGTCCAATTTTCGATTCCGATGCTTCACTTCAGGTTTACTGTATCCCTTGGACCTTCTTATTGACGACGAAACACAGATATTGCATCCGAATTTAATACAAAAGGC
The DNA here is from genome assembly GCF_021461395.2 of Schistocerca americana. Lineage (NCBI taxonomy): Eukaryota > Metazoa > Arthropoda > Insecta > Orthoptera > Acrididae > Schistocerca > Schistocerca americana. The sequence goes on along the minus strand of NW_025725933.1, from coordinate 151,339 downwards.
ACAATGACGACTTAAGTAAAAGAGGACTGACACTCTCACTTTCTATCATTTGAACCTCTCCTGTGAGTCTAGTTTTAGATTCCGATGCTTCACTTGAGGTTAACTGTATACCTGGGGCCCTCTTATTGATGATGAAACACTGAAATTGCATCCGAATTTAATACAAAAGGCACAATGCCGACATAAGTAAAAGAGGACTGACACTCTCACTTTCTTTGATTTGAACCTCTCCTGTGAGTCCAGTTTTAGATTCCGATGCTTCACTTCAGGTTTACTGTATCCCTTGGACCATCGTATTGACGATGAAACACAGAAATTGCATCCGAATTCAATACAAAAGACACAATGCCTTCTTAAGTACAAGAGGACTGACACTCTCACTTTCTTTGATCTGAACCTCTCCTGTGAGTCCGGTTTTAGATTCCGATGCTTCACTTCAGGTTTACTGTATACCTTGCACCTTCTTATTGACGATGAAACACAGATATTGCTTCCGAATTTTGTACAATAGGTACAATGTCCATTTAAGTACAAGTGGACTGACACTTTCACTTTCTACGATTTGAACCCCTCCTGTGAGTCCAGTTTTAGATTCCGATGCTTCGCTTCAGGTTCACTGTATACCTTGCACCTTCTTATTGAAGATAAAACACAGAAATTGCATCCGAATTTTATGCAAAATGCACAATGCAGACTTAAGTACAAGCGGACTTACACTCTCACTTTCTACGATTTGAACCTCTCCTGTGAGCCCAGTTTCAGATTCCGATGCTTCACTTCAGGTTTACTGAATATCTTGCACATTCTTATTGACGATGAAACACAGAAATTGCATCCGAATTTATTACAAAAGGCACAATGCCGACTTAAGTACAAGAGGACTGACACTCTCACGTTCTACGATTTGAACCTGTCCTGTGAGTCCAGTTTTCGATTCTGATGCTTCACTTCTGGTTTACTGAATATCTTGCACAGTCTTATTGACGATGAGACACAGTAATTGAATCCGAATTCAATACAAAAGGCACAATGATGACTTAAGTACAACAGGACCGACACTCTAACTTTCTATGTTTTGAACCTCTCCAGTGGGTCCAGTTTTAGATTCCGATGCTTCACTGCAGGGTTACTGGATCCCTTGGACCTTCTTATTTGCGATGAAACACAGAGTTTGCATCCGATTTTAATACAAAAGGCACAATGCCGACTTAAGTACAAGAGGACTGACACTCTAACTTTCCATGATTTCAACCTCTCCTATGAGTCCAGTTTTAGATTCCAATGCTTCACTTCAGGTATACTGTATCCCTTGGACCATCTTATTGACGATGAAACACAGAAATTGCATCCGAATTCAATACAAAAGGCACAATGCCGACTTAAGTAAATGAGGACTGACACTCTCGCTTTCTTTGATTTGAACCTCTCCTGTGAGTCCAGTTCTAGATTCCGATGCTTCACTTCAGGTTTGCAGTATACCTTGGACCTTCTTCTTGCTGATGAAACACAAAAATTGCATCCGAATTTAATACAAAATGCAGAATGCCAACTTAAGTACAAGAGGACGGACACTCTAACTTTCTATGTTTTGAACCTCTCCTGTGAGTCCGGTTTTAGATTCCGATGCTTCACTTCAGGTTTACTGTATGCCTTGCACCTTCTTATTGACGATGAAACACAGAAATTGCTTCCGAATTATGTACAATAGGCACAATGTCGATTTAAGTACAAGAGGACTGACACTTTCACTTTCTACGATTTGGACCTCTCCTGTGAGTCCAGTTTTAGATTCCGATGCCTCGCTTCAGGTTCACTGTATACCTTGCACCTTCTTATTGAAGATGAAACACAGAAATTGCATCCGATTTCAATACAAAAGACACAATGCCGACTTAAGTAAAAGAGGACTGACACTCTCACTTTCTGTGATTTGAACCTCTCCTGTGAGTCCAGTTTTAGATTCCGATGCCACACTTCAGGTTTACTGTATACCTTTGACCTTCTTATTGACGATGAGACACAGTAATTGCATCCGAATTTAATACAAAAGGCACAATGCCGACTTAAGTACAAGAGGACCGACACTCTAACTGTCTATGTTTTGAACCTCTCCTGTGAGTCCAGTTTTAGATTCCGATGCTTCACTTCAGGTTTACTGTATCCCTTGGACCTTCTTATTTGCGATGAAACACAGAGTTTGCATCCGAATTTAATACAAATGGCACAATGCCAACATAAGTACAAGAGGACTGACACTCTAACTTTCCATGATTTGAAATTCTCCTATGAATCCAGTTTTAGATTCCGATGCTTCACTTCAGGTTTACAGTATCCCTTGGACCATCTTATTGACGATGAAACACAGAAATTGCATCCGAATTCAATACAAAAGACACAATGATGACTTAAGTACAAGAGGACTGCCACTCTCACTTTCTTTGATTTGAACCTCTCCTGTGAGCCTAGTATTAGATTCCGATGCTTCACTTCAGGTTTACTGTATCCCTTGGACAATCTTATTTACGATGAAACACTGAGTTTGCACCGGAATTAAATTCAAAAACCACAATGCCGACTTAAGTACAAGAGGACTGACACTCTCACTTGGTTTGATTTGAACCTCTCCTTTGAGTCCAGTTCTAGATTCCGATGCTTTGCTTCAGGTTCACTGCATACCTTGCACCTTCTTATTGAAGATGAAACACAGAAATTGCATCCGAATTTTATGCAAAATGCACAATGCAGACTTAAGTACAAGCGGACTTACACTCTCACTTTCTACGATTTGAACCTCTCCTGTGAGCCCAGTTTTAGATTCCGATGCTTCACTTTAGGTTTACTGAATATCTTGCACATTCTTATTGACGATGAAACACAGAAATTGCATCCGAATTTATTACAAAAGGCACAATGACGACTTAAGTAAAAGAGGACTGACACTCTCACTTTCTATCATTTGAACCTCTCCTGTGAGTCTAGTTTTAGATTCCGATGCTTCACTTGAGGTTTACTGTATACCTGGGGCCCTCTTATTGAAGATGAAACATTGAAATTGCATCCGAATTTAATACAAAAGGCACAATGCCGACTTAAGTAAAAGAGGACTGACACTCTCACTATCTTTGATTTGAACCTCTCCTGTGAGTCCAGTTCTAGATTCCAATGCTTCACTTCAGGTTTGCAGTATACCTTGGAACTTCTTATTGACGATGAAACGCAAAAATTGCATCCGAATTTAATACAAAAGGCACAATGCCGACAAGTACAAGAGGACTGACACTCTAACTTTCTATGTTTTGAACCACTCCTGTGAGTCCGGTTTTAGATTCCGATGCTTCACTTCAGGTTTACTGTATACCTTGCACCTTCTTATTGACGATGAAACACAGAAATTGCTTCCGAATTTTGAACAATAGGCACAATGTCGATTTAAGTACAAGAGGACTGACACTTTCACTTTCTACGATTTGAACCTCTCCTGTGAGTCCAGTTTTAGATTCCGATGCTTCGCTTGAGGTTCGCTGTATACCTTGCACCTTCTTATTGAAGATGAAACACAGAAATTGCATCCGAATTCAATACAAAAGACACAATGCCGACTTAAGTACAAATGGACTGACACTCTCTCTTTCTTTGATTTGAACCTCTCCTGTGAGTCCAGTTTTAGATTCCGACGCTTCACTTCAGGTTTACTGTATCCTTTGGACCATCTTAGTGACGATGAAACACAGAAATTGCATCCGAATTCAATACAAAAGGCACAATTCCGACTTAAGTACAAGAGGACTGACACTCTCACTTTCTTTCATTTGAACCTCTCCTGTGAGTCCAGCTTTACATTCCGATGCTTCACTTCAGGTTTACTGTATCACTTTGACCTTCTTATTGACGATGTAACACAGAAATTGCATCCGAATTTAACACAAAAGGCACAATGCCGACTTAAGTAAAAGAGGACTGACACTCTCACTTTCTGTGATTTGAACCTCTCCTGTGAGTCCAGTTTTAGATTCCGATGCCACACTTTAGGTTTACTGTATACCTTTGACCTTCTTATTGACGATGAGACACAGTAATTGCATCCGATTTTAATACAAAAGGCACAATGCCGACTTAAGTACAAGAGGACCGACACTCTAACTGTCTATGTTTTGAACCTCTCCTGTGAGTCCAGTTTTAGATTCCGATGCTTCACCTCAGGTTTACTGTATCCCTTGGACCTTCTTATTTGCGATGAAACACAGAGTTTGCAACCGAATTTAATACAAAAGGCACAATGCCAACTTAAGTACAAGAGGACTGACACTCTAACATTCCATGATTTGGACCTCTCCTATGAGTCCAGTTTTAGATTCCGATGCTTCACTTCAGGTTTACTGTATCCCTTGGACCATCTTATTGACGATGAAACACAGAAATTGCATCCGAATTGAATACAAAAGACACAATGATGACTTAAGTACAAGAGGACTGCCACTCTCACTTTCTTTGATTTGAACCTCTGCTGTGAGCCTAGTATTAGATTCCGATGCCTCACTTCAGGTTTACTGTATCCCTTGGACAATCTTATTTACGATGAAACACTGAGTTTGCATCGGAATTAAATTCAAAAAGCACAATGCCGACATAAGTACAAGAGGACTGACACTCTCACTTTCTTTGATTTGAACCTCTCCTTTGAGTCCAGTTCTAGATTCCGATGCTTCACTTCAGGTTTGCAGTATACCTTGGACCTTCTTATTGACGATGAAACACAAAAATTGCATCCGAATTTAATACAAAATGCAGAATGCCAACTTAAGTACAAGAGGACTGACACTCTAACTTTCTATGATTTGAACCTCTCCTGTGATTCCAGTTTTAGATTCCGATGCTTCACTTCAGGTTTACAGTATCCCTTGGAGATTCTTTTTGACGATGAAACACAGAAATTGCATCCAAATTTAATATCAAAGGCACAATGCCGACTTAAGTACAAGAGGACTGACACTCTCACTTTCTATGATTTGAACCTCTCCTGTGAGACCAGTTTTAGATTCAGATGCTTCACTTCAGGTTTACTGTATACCTTGCACCTTTTTATTGACGATGAAACACAGAAATTGCATCGGAATTAAATCCAAAAATCACAAAGCCGACTTAAGTACAAGAGGACTGACACTCTAACTTTCTAAGATTTGAACCTCTCCTGTGAGTCCAGTTTTAGATTCCTATGCTACACTTCAGGTTTGCTGTATAACTTGGACCTTCTTATTACGATGAAACACAGAAATTGCATCCGAATTTAATACAAAAGGCACAATGCCGACTTAAGTAAAAGAGGACTGACACTCTCACTTTCTGTGATTTGAACCTCTCCTGTGAGTCCAGTTTTAGATTCCGATGAAACACTTTAGGTTTACTGTATACCTTTGACCTTCTTACTGACGATGAGACACAGTAATTGCATCCGAATTTAATACAAAAGGCACAATGCCGACTTAAGTACAAGAGGACCGACACTCTAACTTTCTATGATTTGAACCTCTCCTATGAGTCCAGTTTTAGATTCCGATGCTTCACTTCGGGTTTACTGCATCCCTTGGACCTTCTTATTGACGATGAAACACAGAAATTGCATCCGAATTTAATACAAAAGGCACAATGCCGACTTAAGTACAAGAGGACTGACACTCTAACTTTCTATGATTTGAACCTCTCCAATCAGTCCAGTTTTAGATTTCGATGCTTCACTTCGGGTTTACTGTATCCCTTGGACCTTCTTATTGACGATGAAACACAGAAATTGCATCCGAATTTAATACAAAAGTCACAATGCCGACTTAAGTAAAAGAGGACTGACACTCTCACTTTTTATGATGTTAACCTCTCCAGTGAGACCAGTTTTAGATTTCGATGCTTCACTTCAGGTTTACTGTATCCCTTGGACCTTCTCAATGACGATGAAACACAGAGTTTGCATCCGAATTGAATACAAAAGGCGCAATGCCGACATAAGTACAAGAGGACTGGCACTCTAACTTTGTATGATTTGAACCTCTCTTCTGAGTCCAGTTTTAGATTCCGATGCTTCACTTCAGGTTTACTGTATCCCCTGGACTTTCATATTGACGATGAATCACAGAAATTGCATCCGAATTTAATACAAAAGGCAAAATGCCGACTTAAGTAAAAGAGGACTGACACTCTCACTTTCTGTGATTTGAACCTCTCCTCTGAGTCCAGTTTTAGATTCCGATGCTACACTTCAGGTTTACTGTATACCTTTGACCTTCTTATTGACGATGAGACACAGTAATTGCATCCGAATTTAATACAAAAGGCACAATGCTGACTTAAGTACAAGAGGACCGATACTCTAACTGTCTATGTTTTTGAACCTCTCCTGTGAGTCCAGTTTTAGATTCCGATGCTTCACTTCAGGTTTACTGTATCCCTTGGACCTTCCTCTATACGATGAAACACTGAGTTTGCATCGGAATTAAATTGAAAAAGCACAATGCCGACTTAAGTACAAGAGGACTGACACTCTCAATTTCTATGATTTGAACCTCTCCTGTGAGTCCAGTTTTAGATTCCGATTCTTCTTTTCAGGTTTACTGTATACCTTGCACCTTCTTTTTGACGATGAAACACAGAAATTGCATCCGAATTTAATACAAAAGGCACAATGCCGACTTAAGTACAAGAGGATTGACACTCTCACTTTCCATGATATTAACCTCTCCTGTGAGTCCGGTGTTAGATTCCGATGCTTCACTTCAGGTTTACTGTATACCTTGCACCTTCTTATTGACGATGAAACACAGAAATTGCATCCGAATTTAGTACAATAGGCACAATGCCGATTTAAGTACAAGAGGACTTACACTTTCACTTTCTACGATTTGAACCTCTCCTGTGAGTCCAGTTTTAGATTCCGATGCTTCACTTCAGGTTTACTGTATGCCTTGCACCTTCTTATTGAAGATGAAACACAGAAATTGCATCCGAGATTAATACAAAATGCACAATGCCGACTTAAGTACAAGAGGACTGACACTCTCACATTCTACGATTTGAACCTCTCCTGTGAGCCCAGTTTTAGATTCCGATGCTTCACTTCAGGTTTACTGTATATCTTGCACATTCTTACTGACGATGAAGCACAGAAATTGCATCCGAATTTGATACAAAAGGCACAATGCCGACTTAAGTACAGGAGGAGTGACACTCTCACGTTCTACGATTTGAACCTGTCCTGTGAGTCCAGTTTTCGATTCCGATGCTTCACTTCAGGTTTACTGTATCCCTTGGACCTTCGTATTGACGAAGAAACACAGAAATTGCATCCGAATTTAATACAAAAGGCTTAATGCCGACTTAAGAAAAGAGGACTGACACTCTCACTTTCTATGATTTGAACCTCTCCTGTGAGTCTAGTTTAAGATTCCGATGCTTCACTTCAGGTTTACTGTATCCCTTGGACCTTCTTATTGACGATGAAACACAGAGTTTGCATCCGAATTTAATACAAGAGGCAGAATGCCGACTTAAGTACAAGAGCACTGACACTTTAACCTTGTATGATTTGAACCTCTCCTGTGAGTCCAGTTTTAGATTCCGATGCTTCACTTCAGGTTTACAGAATCCCTTGGACCTTCTTATTGACGATGAACCACAGAAATGGCATCCGAATTTTTATTACAAAAGGCACAATGCCGACTTAAGTAAAAGAGGACTGACACTCTCACTTTCTGTGATTTGAACCTCTCCTGTGAGTCCAGTTTTGGACTCCGATGCTACACTTCAGGTTCACTGTATACCTTTGACCTTCTTATTGACGATGAAACACATAAATTGCATCCGAATTTAATACCAAAGGCACAATGCCGACTTATGTACAAGAGTACTGACACTCTCACTTTCTATGATTTGAACCTCTCCTGTAAGACCAGTTTTAGATTCAGATGCTTCACTTCAGGTTTACTGTATCCCTAGGACCTTCTTATTGACGATGAAACACAGAAATTGCATTCGAATTTAATACAAAAGTCACAATGCCGACTTAAGTACAAGAGGACTAACGCTGTCACTATCTATGATTTGAACCTCTCCTGTGAGTCCAGTTTCAGATTCCGATGCTTCACTTCAGGTTTACTGTATCCCTTGGACATCTTATTGACGATGAAACACAGAAATTGCATCCGAATTTAATACAAAAGGCACAATGCCGACTTAAGTACAAGAGGACTGACACTCTCACTTTCTATGATTTGAACCTCTCCTGTGAGACCAGTTTTAGATTCAGATGCTTCACTTCAGGTTTACTGTATCCCTAGGACCTTCTTATTGACGATGAAACACAGAAATTGCATCCGAATTTGATACAAAAGACACAATGCCGACTTAAGTACAGAAGGAGTGACACTCTCACGTTCTACGATTTGAACCTCTCCTGTGAGTCCGGTGTTAGATTCCGATGCTTCACTTCAGGTTTACTGTATACCTTGCACCTTCTTATTGACGATGAAACACAGAAATAGCATCCGAATTTAGTACAATAGGCACAATGCCGATTTAAGTACAGGAGGACTGACACTTTCACTTTCTACGATTTGAACCTCTCCTGTGAGTCCAGTTTTAGATTCCGATGGCTCACTTCAGGTTTACTGTATCCCTAGGACCTTCTTATTGACGATGAAACACAGAAATTGCATCCGAATTTGATACAAAAGGCACAATGCCACTTAAGTAAAAGAGGACTGACACTCTCACTTTCTGTGATTTGAACCACTCCTGTGAGTCCAGTTTTGGATTCCGATGCTACACTTCAGGTTTACTGTATACCTTTGACCTTCCTATTAACGATGAGACACAGTAATTGCATCCGAATTTAATACAAAAGGCACAATGCCGACTTAAGTACAAGAGGACCGACACTCTAACTGTCTATGTTTTGAACTTCTCCTGTGAGTCCAGTTTTAGATTCCGATGCTTCACTTCAGGTTTAATGTATCCCTTGGACCTTCTTATTTACGATGAAACGCTGAGTTTGCATCGGATTAAATTCAAAAAGCATAATGCCGACTTAAGTACAAGAGCACTGACACTCTCACTTTCTTTGATTTGAACCTCCCCTGTGAGTCCAGTTTTAGATTCCGTAGCTTCACTTCAGGTTTACTGTATACCTAGGACCTTCTTATTGACGATGAAACACAGAAATTGCATCCGAATTTAATACAAAAGGCACAATGCCGACTTAAGTAAAAGAGGACTGACACTCTCACTTTCTGTGATTTGAACCTCTCCTCTGAGTCCAGTTTTAGATTCAGATGCTTCACTTCAGGTTTACTGTATACCTTTAACCTTCTTATTGACGATGAGACACAGTAATTGCATCCGAATTGAATACAAAATGCACAATGCCGACTTAAGTACAAGAGGACAGACACTCTAACTGCTTATGTTTTTGAACCACTCCTGTGAGTCCAGTTTCAGATTCCGATGCTTCACTTCAGGTTTACTGTATACCTAGGACCTTCTTATTGACGATGAAACACAGAAATTGCATCCGAATATAATACAAAAGGCACAATGCCGACTTAAGTAAAAGAGGACTGACACTCTCCCTTTCTACGATTTTAACCTCTCCTGTGAGCCCAGTTTTAGATTCTAATGCTTCACTTCAGGTTTACTGTATATCTTGCACATTCTTATTGACGATGAAACACAGAAATTGCATCCGAATTTTATACTAAAGGCTCAATGCCGACTTAAGTACAGGAGGACTGACACTCTCACGTTCTACGATTTGAACCTGTCCTGTGAGTCCAGTTTTCGATTCCGATGCTTCACTTCAGGTTTACTGTATCGCTTGGACCTTCTTATTGACGACGAAACACAGAAATGGCATCCGAATTTAATACAAAAGGCTTAATGCCAACTTAAGTAAAAGAGGACTGACACTCTCACATTCTATGATTTGAACCTCTCCTGTGAGTCTAGTTTTAGTTTCCGAAGCTTCACTTCAGGTTTACAGTATCCCTTGGACCTTCCTATTGACGATGATACAAGGAGTTTGCATCCGAATTTAATACAAAAGGCCCAATGCCGAGTTAAGTACAAGAGCACTGACACTCTAACTTTGTATGAATTGAACCTCTCCTGCGTGTCCAGTTTTAGATTCCGATGCTTCGCTTCTGGTTTACTGTATCCCTTTGACATTCTTATTGACGATGAAACACATAAATTGCATCCGAATTTAATAGAAAAGGCACAATGCCGACTTAAGTAAAAGAGGTCTGACACTCTCACTTTCTGTGATTTGAACCACTCCTATGAGTCCAGTTTTGGATTCCGATGCTACACTTCAGGTTTACTGTATACCTTTGACCTTCCTATTAACGATGAGACACAGTAATTGCATCCGAATTTAATACAAAAGGCACAATGCCGACTTAAGTACAAGAGGACCGACACTCAAACTGTCTATGTTTTGAACCTCTCCTGTGAGTCCAGTTTTAGATTCCGATGCTCCTCTTCAGGTTTACTGTATCCCTTGGACCTTCTTATTTACGATGAAACACTGAGTTTGCATCGGATTAAATTCAAAAAGCACAATGCCGACTTAAGTACAAGAGCACTGACACTCTCACTTTCTTTGATTTGAACCTCTCCTGTGAGTCCAGTTTTAGATTCCGATGCTTCACTTCAGGTTTACTGTTTACCTAGGACCTTCTTATTGACGATGAAACACAGAAATTGCATCCGAATTTAATACAAAAGGCACAATGCCGACTTAAGTAAAAAAGGACTGACACTCTCACTTTCTGTGATTTGAACCTCTCCTCTGAGTCCAGTTTTAGATTCCGATGCTACACTTCAGGTTTACTGTATACCTTTGACCTTCTTATTGACGATGAGACACAGTAATTGCATCCGAATTTAATACAAAATGCACAATGCCGACCTAAGTACAAGAGGATCGACACTCTAACTGCTTATGTTTTTGAACCACTGCTGTGAGTCCAGTTTTAGATTCCGATGCTTCACTTCATGTTTACTGTATACCTAGTACCTTCTTATTGACGATGAAACACAGAAATTGCATCCGAATATAATACAAAAGGCATAATGCCGTCTTAAGTAAAAGAGGACTGACACTCTCACTTTCTGTGATTTGAACCTCTCCTCTGAGTCCAGTTTTAGATTCCGATGCTACACTTCAGGTTTACTGTATACCTTTGACCTTCTTATTGACGATGAAACACAGAAATTGCATCCGAATTTAATACAAAAGGCACAATGCCGACTTAAGTACAAGAGGATTGACACTCTCACATTCCATGATTTTAACCTCTCCTGTGAGTCCGGTGTTAGATTCCGATGCTTCACTTCAGGTTTACTGTATACCTTGCACCTTCTTATTGACGATGAAACACAGAAATTGCATCCGAATTTAGTACAATAGGCACAATGCCGATTTAAGTACAAGAGGACGGACACTTTCACTTTCTACGATTTGAACCTCTCCTGTGAGTCCAGTTTTAGATTCCGATGCTTCACTTCAGGTTTACTGTATGCCTTGCACCTTCTTATTGAAGATGAAACACAGAAATTGCATCCGAGTTTAATACAAAATGCACAATGCCGACTTAAGTACAAGAGGACTGACACTCTCACGTTCTACGATTTGAACCTGTCCTGTGAGTCCAGTTTTCGATTCCGATGCTTAACTTCAGGTTTACTGTATCCCTTGGACCTTCTTATTGACGACGAAACACAGAAATTGCATCCGACTTTAATACAAAAGGCTTAATGCCGACTTAAGTAAAAGAGGACTGACACTCTCACTTTCTATGATTTGAACCTCTCCTGTGAGTTTAGTTTAAGATTCCGACGCTTCACTTCAGGTTTAATGTATCCCTTGGACCTTCTTATTGACGATAAAACACAGAGTTTGCATCCGAATTTAATACAAAAGGCACAATGCCGACTTAAGTACAAGAGCACTGACACACTAACTTTCTATGATTTGATCCTCTCCTGTGAGACCAGTTTTAGATTCAGATGCTTCACTTCAGGTTTACTGTATACCTTGCACCTTCTTATTGACGATGAAACACAGAATTTGCATTCGAATTTAATACAAAATTCACAATGCCGACTTAAGTACAAGAGGACTAACGCTGTCACTATCTATGATTTGAACCTCTCCTGTGAGTCCAGTTTCAGATTCCGATGCTTCACTTCAGGTTTACTGTATCCCTTGGACATCTTATTGTCGATGAAACACAGAAATTGCATCCGAATTCAATACAAAAAGCACAATGCCGACTTAAGTGTAAGAGGACTGGCACTCTAACTTTCTATGATTTGAACCTATCCTGTGAGTCCACTTTTAGATTCCGATGCTTTACTTCAGGTTCACTGTATCCCTTGGACCTTCTTATTGACGATGAAACACAGAGTTTGCATTCGAATTTAATACAAAAGGCACAATGCCGACTTAAGTACAAGAGGACCGACACACTAACTTTCTATGATTTGATCCTCTCCTGTGAGTCCAGTTTTAGATTCCGATGCTTCACTTCAGGTTTACTGTATCCCTTGGACCTTCTTATTGACGATGAAACACAGAAATTGCATCCGAATTTAAAACAAAATACACAATGCCGACTTAATTAAAAAAGGACTGACACTCTCACTTTCTACGATTCGAACCTTTCCTGTGAGTCCAGTTTTAGATTCCGATGCTTCACTTCAGGTTTACTGTATGCCTTGCACGTTCTTTTTGACGATGAAACACAGAAATTGCATCCGAATTTAATACAAAAGGCACAATGCCGACTTAAGTACAAGAGGACTGACACTCTCACTTTCCATGACTTGAATCTCTCCTGTGAGTCCGGTGTTAGATTCCGATGCTTCACTTCAGGTTTACTGTATACCTTGCACCTTCTTATTGACGATGAAACACAGAAATAGCATCCGAATTTAGTACAATAGGCACAATGCCGATTTCAGTACAAGAGGACTGACACTTTCACTTTCTACGATTTGAAATTCTCCTGTGAGTCCAGTTTTAGATTCCGATGCTTCACTTCAGGTTTACTGTATACCTTGCACCTTCTTATTGACGATGAAACACAGAAATTGCATCCGAATTTAGTACAATAGGCACAATGCCGATTTAAGTACAAGAGGACTGACACTTTCACTATCTACGATTTGAACCTCTCCTCTGAGTCCAGTTTTAGATTCCGATGCCTCACTTCAGGTTTACTGTATACCTTGCACCTTCTTATTGAAGATGAAACACAGAAATTGCATCCGAATTTAATACAAAATGCACAATGCCGACTTAAGTACAAGAGGACTGACACTCTCGCTTTCTATGATTTTAACCGCTCCTGTGAGCCCAGTTTTAGATTCTGATGCATCACCTCAGGTTTACTGTATATTTTACACTTTCGTATTGACGATGAAACACAGAAATTGCATCCGAATTTAATACAAAAGGCTCAATGCCGACTTAAGTATAGGAGGACTGACACTCTCACGTTCTACGATTTGAACCTGTCCTGTGAGTCCAGTTTTCGATTCCGATGCTTCACTTCAGGTTTACTGTATCGCTTGGACCTTCTTATTGACGACGAAACACATAAATTGCATCCGAATTTAATACAAAAGGCACAATGCCCACTTAAGTAAAAGAGGACTGCCACTCTCACTTTCTATGATTTGAACCTCTCCTGTGAGTCTAGTTTTAGATTCCGATGCTTCACTTCAGGTTTACTGTATCCCTTGGACCTTCTTATTGACGATGATACAAGGAGTTTGCATCCGAATTTAATACAAAAGGCACAATGCCGAGTTAAGTACAAGAGCACTGACACTCTAACTTTGTATGATTTGAACCTCTCCTGTGAGTCCAGTTTTAGATTCCGATGCTTCACTTCAGGTTTACTGTATCCCTTTGACCTTCTTATTGACGATGAAACACAGAAATTGCATCCGAATTTAATACAAAAGGCACAATGCCGACTTAAGTAAAAGAGGACTGACACTCTCACTTTCTGTGATTTGAACCACTCCTGTGAGTCCAGTTTTGGATTCCAATGCTACACTTCAGGTTTACTGTATACCTTTGACCTTCCTATTAACGATGAGACACAGTAATTGCATTCGAATTTAATACAAAAGGCACAATGCCGACATAAGTACAAGGGGACCGACACTCTAACTGTCTATGTTTTGGACCTCTCCTGTGAGTCCAGTTTTAGATTCCGATGCTTCACTTCAGGTTTACTGTATCCCTTGGACCTTCTTCTTTACGATGAAACACTGAGTTTGCATCGGAATTAAATTCAAATAGCACAATGCCGACTTAGGTACAATAGGACTGACACTCTCACTTTCTGTGATTTGAACCTCTCCTGTGAGTCCAGTTTTAGATTCCGATGCTCCTTTTCTGGTTTACTGTATACCTTGCACCTTCTTTTTGACGATGAAACACAGAAATTGCATCCGAATTTAATACAAAAGGCACAATGCCGACTTAATTACAAGAGGATTGACACTCTCACTTTCCATGATTTTAACCTCTCCTGTGAGTCCGGTGTTAGATTCCGATGCTTCACTTCAGGTTTACTGTATACCTTGCACCTTCTTATTGACGATGAAACACAGAAATTGCATCTGAATTTAGTACAATTGGCACAATGCCGATTTAAGTACAAGAGGTCTGACACTCTCACTTTCTACGATTTGAACCTCTCCTGTGAGCCCAGTTTTAGATTCCGATGCATCACTTCAGGTTTAATGTATATCTTGTACAATCTTATTGACGATGAAACACAGAAATTGCATCCGAATTTAATACAAAGGCACAATGCCGACTTAAGTACAGGAGGACTGACACTCTCACGTTCTACGATTTGAACCTGTCCTGTGAGTCCAGTTTTCGATTCCGATGCTTCACTTCAGGTTTACTGTATCCCTTGGACCTTCTTATTGACGACGAAACACAGAAATTGCATCCGAATTTAATACAAAATTCACAATGACGACTTAAGTACAAGAGACTGAAACTCTAACTTTCTATGATTTGAACCTCTCCTGTGAGTCTAGTTTAAGATTCCGATGCTTCACTTCAGGTTTACTGTATACCTTGCACCTTCTTATTGAAGATGAAACACAAAAATTGCATCCGAGTTTGATACAAAGTGCACAATGACGACTTAAGTACAAGAGGACTGACACTCTTACTTTCTGTGATTTGAACCTCTCCTGTGAGTCCAGTTTTGGATTCCGATGCTACACTTCAGGTTTACTGTATACCTTTGACCTTCTTATTGACGATGAAACACATAAATTGCATCCGAATTTAATACCAAAGGCACCATGCCGACTTATGTACAAGAGTACTGACACTCTCACTTTCTATGATTTGAACCTCTCCTGTGAGACCAGTTTTAAATTCAGATGCTTCACTTCAGGTTTACTGTATCCCCTGGACCTTCTTATTGACGATGAAACACAGAAATTGCATTCGAATTTAATACAAAATTCACAATGAAGACTTAAGTACAAGAGGACTAACGCTGTCACTATCTATGATTTGAACCTCTACTGTGAGTCCCGTTTCAGATTCCGATGTTTCACTTCAGGCTTACTGTATCCCTTGGACATCATATTGACGATGAAACACAGAAATTGCATCCGAATTCAATACAAAAAGCACAATGCCGACTTAAGTGTTAGAGGACTGACACTCTTACTTTCTATGATTTGAACCTATCCTGTGAGTCCATATTTAGATTCCGATGCTTTACTTCAGGTTTATTGTATCCCTTGGACCTTCGTATTGACGATGAAACACAGAGTTTGCATTCGTATTTAATACAAAAGGCACTATGCCAGCTTAGTACAAGAGGACTGACACTCTAACTTTCTATGATTTGATCCTCTCCTGTGAGTCCGGTGTTAGATTCCGATGCTTCACTTCAGGTTTACTGTATACCTTGCACCTTCTTATTGACGATGAAATACAGAAATAGCATCCGAATTTAGCACAATAAGCACAATGCCGATTTAAGTACAAGAGGGCTGACACTTTCACTTTCTACGATTTGAACCTCACCTGTGAGCCGAGTTTTAGATTCTGGTGCTTCACTTCAGGTTTACTGTATATCTTGCACATTCTTATTGACGATGAAACACAGAAATTGCATCCGAATTTAATACAAAAGTCTCAATGCGGACTTAAGTACAGGAGGACAGACACTCTCACGTTCAACGATTTGATACTGTCCTGTGAGTCCAGTTTTCGATTCCGATGCTTCACTTCAGGTTTACTGTATCCCTTGGACCTTCTTATTGACGACGAAACAAAGAAATTGCATCCGAATTTAATACAAAAGGCACAATGCCGACTTAAGTAAAAGAGGACTGACACTCTCACTTTCTATGATTTGAACCGCTCCTGTGAGTCTAGTTTTAGATTCCGATGCTTCACTTCAGGTTTACTGTATCCCTTGGACCTTCTTGTTGACGATGTTACAAGGAGTTTGCATCCGAATTTAATACAAAAGGCACAATGCCGAGTTAAGTACGAGAGCACTGACACTCTAACTTTGTATGATTTGAACCTCTCCTGTGAGTCCAGTTTTAGATTCCGATGCTTCACTTCAGGTTTACTGTATCCCTTTGACCTTCTTATTGACGATGAAACACAGAAATTGCATCCGAATTTAGTACAAAAGGCACAATGCCGACTTAAGTAAAAGAGGACTGACACTCTCACTTTCTGTGATTTGAACCACTCCTGTGAGTCCAGTTTTGGATTCCAATGCTACACTTCAGGTTTACTGTATACCTTTGACCTTCCTATTAACGATGAGACACAGTAATTGCGTTCGAATTTAATACAAAAGGCACAATGCCGACATAAGTACAAGGGGACCGACACTCTAACTGTCTATGTTTTGGACCTCTCCTGTGAGTCCAGTTTTAGATTCCGATGCTTCACTTCAGGTTTACTGTATCCCTTGGACCTTCTTCTTTACGATGAAACACTGAGTTTGCATCGGAATTAAATTCAAAAAGCACAATGCCGACTTAGGTACAATAGGACTGACACTCTCACTTTCTGTGATTTGAACCTCTCCTGTGAGTCCAGTTTTAGATTCCGATGCTCCTTTTCAGGTTTACTGTATACCTTGCACCTTCTTTTTGACGATGAAACACAGAAATTGCATCCGAATTTAATACAAAAGGCACAATGCCGACTTAAGTACAAGAGGATTGACACTCTCACTTTCCATGATTTTAACCTCTCCTGTGAGTCCGTTGTTAGATTCCGATGCTTCACTTCAGGTTTACTGTATACCTTGCACCTTCTTATTGACGATGAAACACAGAAATTGCATCTGAATTTAGTACAATTGGCACAATGCCGATTTAAGTACAAGAGGTCTGACACTTTCACTTTCTACGATTTGAACCTCTCCTGTGAGTCCAGTTTTAGATTCCGATGCTTCACTTCAGGTTTACTGTATACCTTGCACCTTCTTATTGAAGATGAAACACAAAAATTGCATCCGAGTTTAATACAAAATGCACAATGCCGACTTAAGTACAAGAGGACTGACACTCTCACTTTCTACGATTTGAACCTCTCCTGTGAGCCCAGTTTTAGATTCCGATGCTTCACTTCAGGTTTAATGTATATCTTGTACAATCTTATTGACGATGAAACACTGAAATTGCATCCGAATTTAATACAAAGGCACAATGCCGACTTAAGTACAGGAGGACTGACACTCTCACGTTCTACGATTTGAACCTGTCCTGTGAGTCCAGTTTTCGATTCCGATGCTTCACTTCAGGTTTACTGTATCCCTTGGACCTTCTTATTGACGACGAAACACAGAAATTGCATCCGAATATAATACAAAAGGCTTAATGCCGACTTAAGTAAAAGAGGACTGACACTCTCACTTTCTATGATTTGAACCTCTCCTGTGAGTCTAGTTTAAGATTCCGATGCTTCACTTCAGGTTTACTGTATACCTTGCACCTTCTTATTGAAGATGAAACACAAAAATTGCATCCGAGTTTAATACAAAATGCACAATGCCGACTTAAGTACAAGAGGACTGACACTCTTACTTTCTGTGATTTGAACCTCTCCTGTGAGTCCAGTTTTTGATTCCGATGCTACACTTCAGGTTTACTGTATACCTTTGACCTTCTTATTGACGATGAAACACATAAATTGCATCCGAATTTAATACCAAAGGCACCATGCCGACTTATGTACAAGAGTACTGACACTCTCACTTTCTATGATTTGAACCTCTCCTGTGAGACCAGTTTTAAATTCAGATGCTTCACTTCAGGTTTACTGTATCCCTTGGACCTTCTTATTGACGATGAAACACAGAAATTGCATTCGAATTTAATACAAAATTCACAATGAAGACTTAAGTACAAGAGGACTAACGCTGTCACTATCTATGATTTGAACCTCTACTGTGAGTCCCGTTTCAGATTCCGATGTTTCACTTCAGGCTTACTGTATCCCTTGGACATCATATTGACGATGAAACACAGAAATTGCATCCGAATTCAATACAAAAAGCACAATGCCGACTTAAGTGTTAGAGGACTGACACTCTTACTTTCTATGATTTGAACCTATCCTGTGAGTCCATTTTTAGATTCCGATGCTTTACTTCAGGTTTACTGTATCCCTTGGACCTTCGTATTGACGATGAAACACAGAGTTTGCATTCGTATTTAATACAAAAGGCACAATGCTGACTTAGTACAAGAGGACTGACACTCTAACTTTCTATGATTTGATCCTCTCCTGTGAGTCCAGTTTTAGATTCCGATGCTTCACTTCAGGTTTACTGTATCCCTTGGACCTTCTTATTGACGATGAAACACAGAATTTGCATCCGAATTTAAAACAAAATACACAATGCCGACTTAATGAAAAGAGGACTGACACTCTCACTTTCTACGATTTGAACCTTTCCTGTGAGTCCAGTTTTAGATTCCGATGCTTCAATTCAGGTTTACTATATGCCTTGCACCTTCTTTTTGACGATGAAACACAGAAATTGCATCCGAAATTAATACAAAAGGCACAATGCCGACTTAAGTACAAGAGGACTGTCACTCTCACTTTCCATGATTTGA
The DNA here is from genome assembly GCF_021461395.2 of Schistocerca americana. Taxonomy (NCBI): domain Eukaryota; kingdom Metazoa; phylum Arthropoda; class Insecta; order Orthoptera; family Acrididae; genus Schistocerca; species Schistocerca americana. The sequence continues at coordinate 132,145 of NW_025725933.1, read as the reverse complement.
ACCTATCCTGTGAGTCCGGTGTTAGATTCCGATGCTTCACTTCAGGTTTACTGTATACCTTGCACCTTATTATTGACGATGAAATACAGAAATAGCATCCGAATTTAGCACAATAGGCACAATGCCGATTTAAGTACAAGAGGACTGACACTTTCCCTTTCTACGATTTGAACCTCTCCTGTGAGCCGAGTTTTAGATTCTGGTGCTTCACTTCAGGTTTACTGTATATCTTGCACATTCTTATTGACGATGAAACACAGAAATTGCATCCGAATTTAATACAAAAGGCTCAATGCGGACTTAAGTACAGGAGGACAGACACTCTCACGTTCAACGATTTGATACTGTCCTGTGAGTCCAGTTTTCGATTCCGATGCTTCACTTCAGGTTTACTGTATCCCTTGGACCTTCTTATTGACGACGAAACACAGAAATTGCATCCGAATTTAATACAAAAGGCACAATGCCGACTTAAGTAAAAGAGGACTGACACTCTCACTTTCTATGATTTGAACCGCTCCTGTGAGTCTAGTTTTAGATTCCGATGCTTCACTTCAGGTTTACTGTATCCCTTGGACCTTCTTATTGACGATGATACAAGGAGTTTGCATCCGAATTTAATACAAAAGGCACAATGCTGAGTTAAGTACAAGAGCACTGACACTCTAACTTTGTATGATTTGAACCTCTCGTGTGAGTCCAGTTTTAGATTCCGATGCTTCACTTCAGGTTTACTGTATCCCTTTGACCTTCTTATTGACGATGAAACACAGAAATTGCATCCGAATTTAATACAAAAGGCACAATGCCGACTTAAGTAAAAGAGGACTGATACTCTCACTTTCTGTGATTTGAACCACTCCTGTGAGTCCAGTTTTGGATTCCGATGCTACACGTCAGGTTTACTGTATACCTTTGACCTTCCTATTAACGATGAGACACAGTAATTGCATCCGAATTTAGTACAAAAGGCACAATGCCGACTTAAGTACAAGAGGACCGACACTCTAACTGTCTATGTTTTGAACCTCTCCTGTGAGTCCTGTTTTAGATTCCAATGCTTGACTTCAGGTTTACTGTATCCCTTGGACCTTCTTATTTACGATGAATCACTGAGTTTGCATCGGAATTGAATTCAAAAAGCACAATGCCGACTTAAGTACAAGAGCACTGACACTCTCACTTTCCTTGATTTGAACCTCTCCTGTGAGTCCAGTTTTAGATTCCGATGCTTCACTTCAGGTTTACTGTATACCTAGGACCTTCTAATTGACGATGAAACACAAAAATTGCATCCGAATTTAATTCAAAAAGCACAATGCCGACTTAAGTACAAGAGGACTGACACTCTAACTTTCTAAGATTTGAACCTCTCCTGTGAGTCCAGTTCTAGATTCCGATGCTTCACTTCAGGTTTACTGTATACCTTGGACCTTCTTATTGACAATGAAACACAGAAATTGCATCCGAATTTAATAAAAAATGCAGAATGCCGCCTTAAGTACAAGAGGACTGACACTCTAACTTTCTATGATTTGAAGCTCTCCAGTGAGTCCAGTTTTAGATTCCGATTCTTCACTTCAGTTTTACTGTATCCCTTGGACCTTCTTTTTGACGATGAAACACAGAAATTGCATCCGAATTTAATACCAAAGGCACAATACCGACTTAAGTACAAGAGGACCGACACTCTAACTGTCTATGTTTTGAACCTGTCCTGTGAGTCCAGTTTTAGATTCCGATGCTTCACTTCAGGTTTACTGTATCCATTGGACCTTCTTCTTTACGATGAAACACTGAGTTTGCATCGGAATTAAATTCAAAATGCACAATGCCGACTTAAGCACAAGAGGACTGACACTCTCACTTTCTATGATTTGAACCTCTCCTGTGAGTCCAGTTTTAGATTCCGATGCTTCTTTTCAGGTTTACTGTATACCTTGCACGTTCTTTTTGACGATGAAACACAGAAATTGCATCCGAATTTAATACAAAAGGCACAATGCCGACTTAAGTTCAAGAGGATTGACACTCTTACTTTCCATGATTTTAACCTCTCCTGTGAGTCCGGTGTTAGATTCCGATGCTTCACTTCAGGTTTACTGTATACCTTGCACCTTCTTATTGACGATGAAACACAGAAATTGCATCCGAATTTAGTACAATAGGCACAATGCCGATTTAAGTACAAGAGGACTGACACTTTCACTTACTACGAATTGAACCTCTCCTTTGAGTCCAATTTTAGATTCCGATGCTTCACTCCAGGTTTACTGTATACCTTGCACCTTCTTATTGAAGATAAAACACAGAAATTGCATCCGAGTTTAATACGAAATGCACAATGCCGACTTAAGTACAAGAGGACTGACTCTCTCACTTTCTACGATTTGAACCTCTCCTGTGAGCCCAGTTTTAGATTCCGATGCTTCACTTCAGGTTTACTGTATATCTTGCACATTCTTATTGACGATGAAACACAGAAATTGCATCCGAATTTAATACAAAAGGCACAATGCCGACTGAAGTACAGGAGGACTGACACTCTCACGTTCTACGATTTGAACCTGTCCTGTGAGTCCAGTTTTCGATTCCAATGCTTCACTTCAGGTTTACTGTATCCCTTGGTCCTTCTTATTGACGACGAAACACAGAAATTGCATCCGAATTTAATACAAAAGGCTTAATGCCGACTTAAGTAAAAGAGGACTGACACTCTCACTTTCTATGATTTGAACCTCTCCTGTGAGTCTAGTTAAGATTCCGATGCTTCACTTCAGGTTTACTGTATCCCTTGGACCTTCTTATTGACGATGAAACACAGAGTTTGCATCCGAAATTAATACAAGAGGCACAATGCCGACTGAAGTACAAGAGCGCTGACACTCTAACCTTGTATGATTTGAACCTCTCCTGTGAGTCCAGATTTAGATTCCGATGCCTCACTTCAGGTTACACGTATCCCTTGGACCTTCTTATTGACGATGAAACACAGAAATGGCATCCGAATTTAATACAAAAGTCACAATGCCGACTTAAGTAAAAGAGGACTGACACTCTAACTTTCTGTGATTTGAACCTCTCCTGTGAGTCCATTTTGGATTCCGATGCTACACTTCAGGTTTACTGTATACCTCTGACTTTCTTATTGACGATGAAACACATAAATTGCATCCGAATTTAATACCAAAGGCACAATGCCGACTTATGTACAAGAGTATTGACACTCTCACTTTCTATGATTTGAACCTCTCCTGTGAGACCAGTTTTAGATTCAGATGCCTCACTTCAGTTTCACTGTATCCTTTGGACCTTCTTATTGACGATGAAACACAGAAACTGCATTCGAATTTAATACAAAATTCACAATGCCGACTTAAGTACAAGAGGACTAACGCTGTCACTATCTATGATTTGAACCTCTCCTGTGAGTCCAGTTTCAGATTCCGATGCTTCACTTCAGGTTTACTGTATCCCTTGGACATCTTATTGACGATGAAACAAAGAAATTGCATCCGAATTCAATACAAAAAGCACAATGCCGACTTAAGTGTAAGAGGACTGATACTCTTACATTCTATGATTTGAACCTATCCTGTGAGTCCACTTTTAGATTCCGATGCTTTACTTCAGGTTTACTGTATCCCTTGGACCTTCTTATTCACGATGAAACATAGAGTTGGCATTCGAATGTAATACAAAAGGCACAATGCCGACATAAGTACAAGAGGACTGACACTCTCACTTTCCATGATTTGAACCTCTCCTGTGAGTCCGGTGTTAGATTCCGATGCTTCACTACAGGTTTACTGTATACCTTGCACCTTCTTATTGACGATGAAACACAGAAATAGCATCCGAATTTAGTACAATAGGCACAATGCCGATTTAAGTACAAGAGGACTGACACTTTCACTTTCTACGATTTGAACCTCTCCTCTGAGTCCAGTTTTAGATTCCGATGCTTCACTTCAGGTTTACTGTATACCTTGCACCTTCTTATTGACGATGAAACACAGATATTGCATCCGAATTTAGTACAATAGGCACAATGCCAATTTAAGTACAAGAGGACTGACACTTTCACTTTCTACGATTTGGACCCCTCCTGTGAAACCAGTTATAGGTTCCAATGCCTCACTTCAGGTTTACTGTATACCTTGCACCTTCTTATTGAAGATGAAGCACAGAAATTGCATCCGAATTTAATACAAAAGGCACAATGCCGACTTAAGTACAGGAGGACTGACACTCTCACGTTCTGCGATTTGAACCTGCCCTTTGAGTCCGGTTTTCGATTCCGATGCTTCACTTCAGGTTTACTGTATCCCTTGGACCTTCTTATTGACGACGAAACACAGAAATTGCATCCGAATTTATAACATAAGGCACAATGCCGACTTAAGTAAAGAGGACTGACACTCTCACTTTCTATGATATGAACCTCTCCTGTGAGTCCAGTTTTGGATTCCGATGCTTCACTTTAGGTTTACTGTATCCCTTGGACCATCTTATTGACGATGAAACACAGAAATTGCATCCGAATTCAATACAAAAGGCAAAATGCCGACTTAAGTACAGGAGGACTGACACTCCCACTGTCTTTGATTTGAACCTCTCCTGTGAGTCCAGTTTTCGATTCCGATGCTTCACTTCAGGTTTACTGTATCCCTTGGACCTTCTTATTGACGACGAAACACAGAAATTGCATCCGAATTTATAACATAAGGCACAATGCCGACTTAAGTAAAGAGGACTGACACTCTCACTTTCTATGATATGAACCTCTCCTGTGAGTCTAGTTTTAGATTCCTGTTCTTCACTTCAGGTTTACTGTATACCTGGGACCCTCTTATTAACGATGAAACACAGAAATTGCATCTAAATTTAATACAAAGGGCACAATGCCGACTTAAGTAAAAGAGGACTGACACTCTCACGTTCTACGATTTGAACCTGTCCTGTGAGTCCAGTTTTCGATTCCGATGCTTCACTTCAGGTTTACTGTATACCTTGCACCTTCTTATTGACGATGAAACACAGAAATTGCATCCGAATTTAGTACAATAGGCACAATGCCGATTTAAGTACAAGAGGACTGACACTTTCACTTTCTACGATTTGAACCTCTCCTGTGAGTCCAATTTTAGATTCCGATGCTTCACTTCAGGTTTACTGTATACCTGTCACCTTCTTATTGAAGATAAAACACAGAAATTGCATCCGAGTTTAATACAAAATGCACAATGCCGACTTAAGTACAAGAGGATTGACACTCTCACTTTCTACGATTGGAACCTCTCCTGTGAGCCCAGTTTTAGATTCCGATGCTTCTCTTCAGGTTTGCTGTATATCTTGCACATTCTTATTGACGATGAAACACAGAAATTGCATCCAAATGTAATACAAAGAGGCACAATGCCGACTTAAGTACAGGAGGACTGACACTCTCACGTTCTACGATTTGAACCTGTCCTGTGAGTCCAGTTTTCGATTCGGATGCTTCACTTCAGGTTTACTGTATCCCTTGGTCCCTCTTATTGACGACGAAACACAGAAATTGCATCCGAATTTAATACAAAAGGCTTAATGCCGACTTAAGTAAAAGAGGACTGACACTCTCACTTTGTATGATTTGAACCTCTCCTGTGGGTCTAGTTTAAGATTCCGATGCTTCACTTCAGGTTTACTGTATCCCTTGGACCTTCTTATTGACGATGAAACACAGAGTTTGCATCCGAATGTATTACAAAAGGCACAATGCCGACTTAAGTACAAGAGCACTGACACTCTAACCTTGTATGATTTGAACCTCTCCTGTGAGTCCAGTTTTAGATTCCGATGCTTCACTTCAGGTTTACTGTATCCCTTGGACCTTCTTATTGACGATGAAACACAGAAATGGCATCCGAATTTAATACAAAAGTCACAATGCCGACTTAAGTAAAAAAAGGACTGACACTCTAACTTTCTGTGATTTGAACCTCTCCTGTGAGTCCATTTTGGATTCCGATGCTACACTTCAGGTTTACTGTACACCTCTGACCTTCTTATTGACGATGAAACACATAAATTGCATCCGAATTTAATACCAAAGGCACAATGCCGACTTATGTACAAGGGTACTGACACTCTCACTTTCTATGATTTGAACCTCTCCTGTGAGACCAGTTTTAGATTCAGATGCTTCACTTCAGTTTTACTGTATCCCTTGGACCTTCTTATTGACGATGAAACACAGAAACTGCATTCGAATTGAATACAAAATTCACAATGCCGAATTAAGTACAAGAGGACTAACGCTGTCACTATCTATGATTTGAACCTCTCCTGTGAGTCCAGTTTCAGATTCCGATGCTTCACTTCATGTTTACTGTATCCCGTGGACATCTTATTGACGATGAAACACAGAAATAGCATCCGAATTCAATACAAAAAGCACAATGCCGACTTAAGTGTAAGAGGACTGACACTCTTACTTTCTATGATTTGAACCTATACTGTGAGTCCATTTTTGATTCCGATGCTTTACTTCAGGTTTACTGTATCCCTTGGTCCTTCTTATTGACGATGAAACACAGAGTTTGCATTCGAATTTAATACAAAAGGCCCAATGCCGACTTAAGTACAAGAGGACTGAAACTCTCACTTTTTATGATGTAAACCTCTCCTGTGAGTCCAGTTTTGGATTCCGATGCTTCACTTTAGGTTTACTGTATCCCTTGGACCATCTTATTGACGATGAAACACAGAAATTGCATCCGAATTCAATACAAAAGGCACAATGCCGACTTAAGTACAGGAGGACTGACACTCCCACTGTCTTTGATTTGAACCTCTCCTGTGAGTCCACTTTTCGATTCCGATGCTTCACTTTATGTTTACTGCATCCCTTGGACCTTCTTACTGACGACGAAACACAGAAATTGCATCCGACTCTATAAGATAAGGTACAATGCCGACTTAAGTAAAGAGGACTGACACTCTCACTTTCTATGATATGAACCTCTCCTGTGAGTCTAGTTTTAGATTCCGATGCTTCACTTCAGGTTTACTGTATACCTGGGACCCTCTTATTGACGATGAAACACAGAAATTGCATCCGAATTTAATACAAAAGGCACAATGCCGACTTAAGTAAAAGAGGACTGACACTCTCACTATCTGTGATTTGAACCTCTCCTGTGAGACCAGTTTTAGATTCCGATGCTTCACTTCAGGTTTACTGTATACCTTGGACCATCTTATTGACGATGAAACATAGAAATTGCATCCGAATTCGTTAAAAAAGGCACAATGCCTACATAAGTACAAGAGAACTGACACTTTCACTTTCTTTGATTTGAACCTCTCCTGTGAGTCCAGTTTTAGATTCCGATGCTTCACTTCAGCTTAACTGTATCCCTTGGACCTTCTTATTGACGATGAAACACAGAAATTGCATCCGAATTTAATACAAAAGGCACAATGCCGACCTAAGTACAAGTGAACTGACACTCTCATTTTCCATGATTTGAACCTCTCCTGTGAGTCCGGCTTTAGATTCCGATGCTTCACTTCAGGTTTGCTGTATACCTTGCACCTTTATATTGACGATGAAACACAGAAATTGCATCCGAGTTTAGTACAATAGGCACAATGCCGATTAAGTACAAGAGGACTGACACTCTCACTTTCTACGATTTGAACCTCCCCTGTGAGCTCAGTTGTAGATTCCGATGCTTCACTTCAGGTTTACTGTATATCATACACATTCTTATTGACGATGAAACACAGAAATTGCGTCCGAATTTAATACAAAAGGCACAGTGCCGACATAAGTACAAGAGGACTGACACTCTCACGTTCTACGATTTGAACCTCTCCTGTGAGTCCAGTTTTCGATTCCGATGCTTCACTTCATGTTTACTGTATCCCTTGGACCTTCTTATTGACGATGAAACACAGAAATGGCATCGGAATTACATTCAAAAGGCACAATGCCGACTTAAGTACAGGAGAACTGACACTCTCACTTTCTTTGATTTGAACCTCTCCTGTGAGTCCAGTTTTAGATTCCGATGCTTCACTTCAGGTTTGCTGAATCCCTTGGACCTTCTTATTGACGATGAAATACAGAAATTGCATCCGAATTTAATACAAAAAGCACAATGCCGACTTAAGTACTAGAGGACTGACGCTCTCTCTTTCTATGATTTGAACCTCTCCTGTGAGTCCAGTTTTAGATTCCGATGCTCCACTTCAGGTTTACTGTATCCCTTGGACCTTCTTATTGACGATGAAACACAGAAATTGCATCCGAACTTAATACAAAAGGCACAATGCCGCCTTGAGTAAAAGAGGGCTGACACTCTCACATTCTATGATTTGAACCTCTCTGTGACTCCAGTTTTAGATTCCGATTTTTCACTTCAGGTTTACTGGTTCCCTTGGACCTTCTTATTGACGATGCAACACAGAGTTGGCATCCGAATTTAATACAAAAGGCACAATGTCGACTTAAATACAAGAGGACTGACACTCTAACTTTCTAAGATTTGAACTTCTCCTGTGAGTCCAGTTTTAGATTCCGATGCATCACTTCAGGTTTACTGTATACCTTGGACCTTCTTATTGACGATGAAGCACAGAAATTGCGTCCGAATTTTATACAAAGTGCAGAATGCCAACGTAAGTACAAGAGGACTGACACTCTAACTTTCTATGATTTGAACCTCTCCTGAGAGTCCAGTTTTAGATTCCGATGCTTCACTTCAGGTTTACTGTATACCTTGCACTATCTTGTTGACGATGAAACACAGAAATTGCATCAGAATTTAATACAAAAGGCACAATGCCGACTTAAGTACAAGATGACAGACACTCTCACTTTCTATGATTTGAACCTCTCCTGTGAGTCCAGTTATAGATTCCAATGCTTCACTTCAGGTTACTGTATCGCTTGGACTTTCTTATTTACGATGAAATACAGAAATTGCATTCGAATTTAATACAAAAGGCACAATGACGACTTAAGTACAAGAGGACTGACACTCTCTCTTTCTATGATTTGAACCTCTCCTGTCTGTCCAGTTTTAGATTCCGATGCTTCACTTCAGGTTTACTGTATTCCTTGGACCTTCTTATTGACGATGAAACACAGAAATTGCATCCGAACTTAATACAAAAGGCACAATGCCGACTTGAGTAACAGAGGACAGACACTCTCACATTCTATGATTTGAACCTCTCTGTGAGTCCAGTTTTAGATTCCGATTTTTCACTTCAGGTTTACTGGTTCCCTTGGACCTTCTTATTGACGATGCAACACAGAGTTGGCATCCGAATTTAATACAAAAGGCACAATGTCGACTTAAATACAAGAGGACTGACACTCTAACTTTCTAAGATTTGAACCTCTCCTGTGAGTCCAGTTTTAGATTCCGATGCATCACTTCAGGTTTACTGTATACCTTGGACCTTCTTATTGACGATGAAACACAGAAATTGCGTCCGAATTTAATACAAAGTGCAGAATGCCGACGTAAGTACAAGAGGACTGACACTCTAACTTTCTATGATTTGAACCTCTCCTGTGAGTCCAGTTTTAGATTCCGATGCTTCACTTCAGGTTTACTGTGTCCCTTGGACCTTCTTTTAGATGATGAAACACAGAAATTGCATCCGAATTTAATACCAAAGGCACAAAGCCGACTTAAGAACATGAGGACTGACACTCTCACTTTCTATGATTTGAACCTCTCCTGTGAGTCCAGTTTTACATTCCGATGCTCCACATCAGGTTTACTGTATCCCTTGGACCTTCTTATTGACGATGAAACACAGAAATTGCATCCGAATTTAATACAAAAGGCACCATGCCGCCTTAAGTAAAGGAGGACTGACACTCTCACTTTCTATGATTTGAACTTCTCCTGTGGGTCCTGTTTTAGATTCCGATGCTTCACTTCAGGTTTACTGTATAACTTGCACCTTCTTATTGACGATGAAACACTGAGTTTGCATCGGAATTAAATTCAAAATGCACAATGCCGACTTAAGCACAAGAGGACTGACACTCTCACTTTCTATGATTTGAACCTCTCCTGTGAGTCCAGTTTTAGATTCCGATGCTTCTTTTCAGGTTTACTGTATACCTTGCACGTTCTTTTTGACGATGAAACACAGAAATTGCATCCGAATTTAATACAAAAGGCACAATGCCGACTTAAGTTCAAGAGGATTGACACTCTTACTTTCCATGATTTTAACCTCTCCTGTGAGTCCGGTGTTAGATTCCGATGCTTCACTTCAGGTTTACTGTATACCTTGCACCTTCTTATTGACGATGAAACACAGAAATTGCATCCGAATTTAGTACAATAGGCACAATGCCGATTTAAGTACAAGAGGACTGACACTTTCACTTACTACGAATTGAACCTCTCCTTTGAGTCCAATTTTAGATTCCGATGCTTCACTCCAGGTTTACTGTATACCTTGCACCTTCTTATTGAAGATAAAACACAGAAATTGCATCCGAGTTTAATACGAAATGCACAATGCCGACTTAAGTACAAGAGGACTGACTCTCTCACTTTCTACGATTTGAACCTCTCCTGTGAGCCCAGTTTTAGATTCCGATGCTTCACTTCAGGTTTACTGTATATCTTGCACATTCTTATTGACGATGAAACACAGAAATTGCATCCGAATTTAATACAAAAGGCACAATGCCGACTGAAGTACAGGAGGACTGACACTCTCACGTTCTACGATTTGAACCTGTCCTGTGAGTCCAGTTTTCGATTCCAATGCTTCACTTCAGGTTTACTGTATCCCTTGGTCCTTCTTATTGACGACGAAACACAGAAATTGCATCCGAATTTAATACAAAAGGCTTAATGCCGACTTAAGTAAAAGAGGACTGACACTCTCACTTTCTATGATTTGAACCTCTCCTGTGAGTCTAGTTAAGATTCCGATGCTTCACTTCAGGTTTACTGTATCCCTTGGACCTTCTTATTGACGATGAAACACAGAGTTTGCATCCGAAATTAATACAAGAGGCACAATGCCGACTGAAGTACAAGAGCGCTGACACTCTAACCTTGTATGATTTGAACCTCTCCTGTGAGTCCAGATTTAGATTCCGATGCCTCACTTCAGGTTACACGTATCCCTTGGACCTTCTTATTGACGATGAAACACAGAAATGGCATCCGAATTTAATACAAAAGTCACAATGCCGACTTAAGTAAAAGAGGACTGACACTCTAACTTTCTGTGATTTGAACCTCTCCTGTGAGTCCATTTTGGATTCCGATGCTACACTTCAGGTTTACTGTATACCTCTGACTTTCTGATTGACGATGAAACACATAAATTGCATCCGAATTTAATACCAAAGGCACAATGCCGACTTATGTACAAGAGTATTGACACTCTCACTTTCTATGATTTGAACCTCTCCTGTGAGACCAGTTTTAGATTCAGATGCTTCACTTCAGTTTCACTGTATCCTTTGGACCTTCTTATTGACGATGAAACACAGAAACTGCATTCGAATTTAATACAAAATTCACAATGCCGACTTAAGTACAAGAGGACTAACGCTGTCACTATCTATGATTTGAACCTCTCCTGTGAGTCCAGTTTCAGATTCCGATGCTTCACTTCAGGTTTACTGTATCCCTTGGACATCTTATTGACGATGAAACAAAGAAATTGCATCCGAATTCAATACAAAAAGCACAATGCCGACTTAAGTGTAAGAGGACTGATACTCTTACATTCTATGATTTGAACCTATCCTGTGAGTCCACTTTTAGATTCCGATGCTTTACTTCAGGTTTACTGTATCCCTTGGACCTTCTTATTCACGATGAAACATAGAGTTGGCATTCGAATGTAATACAAAAGGCACAATGCCGACATAAGTACAAGAGGACTGACACTCTCACTTTCCATGATTTGAACCTCTCCTGTGAGTCCGGTGTTAGATTCCGATGCTTCACTACAGGTTTACTGTATACCTTGCACCTTCTTATTGACGATGAAACACAGAAATAGCATCCGAATTTAGTACAATAGGCACAATGCCGATTTAAGTACAAGAGGACTGACACTTTCACTTTCTACGATTTGAACCTCTCCTCTGAGTCCAGTTTTAGATTCCGATGCTTCACTTCAGGTTTACTGTATACCTTGCACCTTCTTATTGACGATGAAACACAGATATTGCATCCGAATTTAGTACAATAGGCACAATGCCAATTTAAGTACAAGAGGACTGACACTTTCACTTTCTACGATTTGAACCCCTCCTGTGAAACCAGTTATAGGTTCCAATGCCTCACTTCAGGTTTACTGTATACCTTGCACCTTCTTATTGAAGATGAAGCACAGAAATTGCATCCGAATTTAATACAAAAGGCACAATGCCGACTTAAGTACAGGAGGACTGACACTCTCACGTTCTGCGATTTGAACCTGCCCTTTGAGTCCGGTTTTCGATTCCGATGCTTCACTTCAGGTTTACTGTATCCCTTGGACCTTCTTATTGACGACGAAACACAGAAATTGCATCCGAATTTATAACATAAGGCACAATGCCGACTTAAGTAAAGAGGACTGACACTCTCACTTTCTATGATATGAACCTCTCCTGTGAGTCCAGTTTTGGATTCCGATGCTTCACTTTAGGTTTACTGTATCCCTTGGACCATCTTATTGACGATGAAACACAGAAATTGCATCCGAATTCAATACAAAAGGCAAAATGCCGACTTAAGTACAGGAGGACTGACACTCCCACTGTCTTTGATTTGAACCTCTCCTGTGAGTCCAGTTTTCGATTCCGATGCTTCACTTCAGGTTTACTGTATCCCTTGGACCTTCTTATTGACGACGAAACACAGAAATTGCATCCGAATTTATAACATAAGGCACAATGCCGACTTAAGTAAAGAGGACTGACACTCTCACTTTCTATGATATGAACCTCTCCTGTGAGTCTAGTTTTAGATTCCTGTTCTTCACTTCAGGTTTACTGTATACCTGGGACCCTCTTATTGACGATGAAACACAGAAATTGCATCTAAATTTAATACAAAGGGCACAATGCCGACTTAAGTAAAAGAGGACTGACACTCTCACGTTCTACGATTTGAACCTGTCCTGTGAGTCCAGTTTTCGATTCCGATGCTTCACTTCAGGTTTACTGTATACCTTGCACCTTCTTATTGACGATGAAACACAGAAATTGCATCCGAATTTAGTACAATAGGCACAATGCCGATTTAAGTACAAGAGGACTGACACTTTCACTTTCTACGATTTGAACCTCTCCTGTGAGTCCAATTTTAGATTCCGATGCTTCACTTCAGGTTTACTGTATACCTGTCACCTTCTTATTGAAGATAAAACACAGAAATTGCATCCGAGTTTAATACAAAATGCACAATGCCGACTTAAGTACAAGAGGATTGACACTCTCACTTTCTACGATTGGAACCTCTCCTGTGAGCCCAGTTTTAGATTCCGATGCTTCTCTTCAGGTTTGCTGTATATCTTGCACATTCTTATTGACGATGAAACACAGAAATTGCATCCAAATGTAATACAAAGAGGCACAATGCCGACTTAAGTACAGGAGGACTGACACTCTCACGTTCTACGATTTGAACCTGTCCTGTGAGTCCAGTTTTCGATTCGGATGCTTCACTTCAGGTTTACTGTATCCCTTGGTCCCTCTTATTGACGACGAAACACAGAAATTGCATCCGAATTTAATACAAAAGGCTTAATGCCGACTTAAGTAAAAGAGGACTGACACTCTCACTTTGTATGATTTGAACCTCTCCTGTGGGTCTAGTTTAAGATTCCGATGCTTCACTTCAGGTTTACTGTATCCCTTGGACCTTCTTATTGACGATGAAACACAGAGTTTGCATCCGAATGTATTACAAAAGGCACAATGCCGACTTAAGTACAAGAGCACTGACACTCTAACCTTGTATGATTTGAACCTCTCCTGTGAGTCCAGTTTTAGATTCCGATGCTTCACTTCAGGTTTACTGTATCCCTTGGACCTTCTTATTGACGATGAAACACAGAAATGGCATCCGAATTTAATACAAAAGTCACAATGCCGACTTAAGTAAAAAAAGGACTGACACTCTAACTTTCTGTGATTTGAACCTCTCCTGTGAGTCCATTTTGGATTCCGATGCTACACTTCAGGTTTACTGTACACCTCTGACCTTCTTATTGACGATGAAACACATAAATTGCATCCGAATTTAATACCAAAGGCACAATGCCGACTTATGTACAAGGGTACTGACACTCTCACTTTCTATGATTTGAACCTCTCCTGTGAGACCAGTTTTAGATTCAGATGCTTCACTTCAGTTTTACTGTATCCCTTGGACCTTCTTATTGACGATGAAACACAGAAACTGCATTCGAATTGAATACAAAATTCACAATGCCGAATTAAGTACAAGAGGACTAACGCTGTCACTATCTATGATTTGAACCTCTCCTGTGAGTCCAGTTTCAGATTCCGATGCTTCACTTCATGTTTACTGTATCCCGTGGACATCTTATTGACGATGAAACACAGAAATAGCATCCGAATTCAATACAAAAAGCACAATGCCGACTTAAGTGTAAGAGGACTGACACTCTTACTTTCTATGATTTGAACCTATACTGTGAGTCCATTTTTGATTCCGATGCTTTACTTCAGGTTTACTGTATCCCTTGGACCATCTTATTGACGATGAAACACAGAAATTGCATCCGAATTCAATACAAAAGGCACAATGCCGACTTAAGTACAGGAGGACTGACACTCCCACTGTCTTTGATTTGAACCTCTCCTGTGAGTCCACTTTTCGATTCCGATGCTTCACTTTATGTTTACTGCATCCCTTGGACCTTCTTACTGACGACGAAACACAGAAATTGCATCCGACTCTATAAGATAAGGTACAATGCCGACTTAAGTAAAGAGGACTGACACTCTCACTTTCTATGATATGAACCTCTCCTGTGAGTCTAGTTTTAGATTCCGATGCTTCACTTCAGGTTTACTGTATACCTGGGACCCTCTTATTGACGATGAAACACAGAAATTGCATCCGAATTTAATACAAAAGGCACAATGCCGACTTAAGTAAAAGAGGACTGACACTCTCACTATCTGTGATTTGAACCTCTCCTGTGAGACCAGTTTTAGATTCCGATGCTTCACTTCAGGTTTACTGTATACCTTGGACCATCTTATTGACGATGAAACATAGAAATTGCATCCGAATTCGTTAAAAAAGGCACAATGCCTACATAAGTACAAGAGAACTGACACTTTCACTTTCTTTGATTTGAACCTCTCCTGTGAGTCCAGTTTTAGATTCCGATGCTTCACTTCAGCTTAACTGTATCCCTTGGACCTTCTTATTGACGATGAAACACAGAAATTGCATCCGAATTTAATACAAAAGGCACAATGCCGACCTAAGTACAAGTGAACTGACACTCTCATTTTCCATGATTTGAACCTCTCCTGTGAGTCCGGCTTTAGATTCCGATGCTTCACTTCAGGTTTGCTGTATACCTTGCACCTTTATATTGACGATGAAACACAGAAATTGCATCCGAGTTTAGTACAATAGGCACAATGCCGATTAAGTACAAGAGGACTGACACTCTCACTTTCTACGATTTGAACCTCCCCTGTGAGCTCAGTTGTAGATTCCGATGCTTCACTTCAGGTTTACTGTATATCATACACATTCTTATTGACGATGAAACACAGAAATTGCGTCCGAATTTAATACAAAAGGCACAGTGCCGACATAAGTACAAGAGGACTGACACTCTCACGTTCTACGATTTGAACCTCTCCTGTGAGTCCAGTTTTCGATTCCGATGCTTCACTTCATGTTTACTGTATCCCTTGGACCTTCTTATTGACGATGAAACACAGAAATGGCATCGGAATTACATTCAAAAGGCACAATGCCGACTTAAGTACAGGAGAACAGACACTCTCACTTTCTTTGATTTGAACCTCTCCTGTGAGTCCAGTTTTAGATTCCGATGCTTCACTTCAGGTTTGCTGAATCCCTTGGACCTTCTTATTGACGATGAAATACAGAAATTGCATCCGAATTTAATACAAAAAGCACAATGCCGACTTAAGTACTAGAGGACTGACGCTCTCTCTTTCTATGATTTGAACCTCTCCTGTGAGTCCAGTTTTAGATTCCGATGCTTCACTTCAGGTTTACTGTATCCCTTGGACCTTCTTATTGACGATGAAACACAGAAATTGCATCCGAACTTAATACAAAAGGCACAATGCCGCCTTGAGTAAAAGAGGGCTGACACTCTCACATTCTATGATTTGAACCTCTCTGTGACTCCAGTTTTAGATTCCGATTTTTCACTTCAGGTTTACTGGTTCCCTTGGACCTTCTTATTGACGATGCAACACAGAGTTGGCATCCGAATTTAATACAAAAGGCACAATGTCGACTTAAATACAAGAGGACTGACACTCTAACTTTCTAAGATTTGAACTTCTCCTGTGAGTCCAGTTTTAGATTCCGATGCATCACTTCAGGTTTACTGTATACCTTGGACCTTCTTATTGACGATGAAGCACAGAAATTGCGTCCGAATTTTATACAAAGTGCAGAATGCCAACGTAAGTACAAGAGGACTGACACTCTAACTTTCTATGATTTGAACCTCTCCTGAGAGTCCAGTTTTAGATTCCGATGCTTCACTTCAGGTTTACTGTATACCTTGCACTATCTTGTTGACGATGAAACACAGAAATTGCATCAGAATTTAATACAAAAGGCACAATGCCGACTTAAGTACAAGATGACAGACACTCTCACTTTCTATGATTTGAACCTCTCCTGTGAGTCCAGTTATAGATTCCAATGCTTCACTTCAGGTTACTGTATCGCTTGGACTTTCTTATTTACGATGAAATACAGAAATTGCATTCGAATTTAATACAAAAGGCACAATGACGACTTAAGTACAAGAGGACTGACACTCTCTCTTTCTATGATTTGAACCTCTCCTGTCTGTCCAGTTTTAGATTCCGATGCTTCACTTCAGGTTTACTGTATTCCTTGGACCTTCTTATTGACGATGAAACACAGAAATTGCATCCGAACTTAATACAAAAGGCACAATGCCGACTTGAGTAACAGAGGACAGACACTCTCACATTCTATGATTTGAACCTCTCTGTGAGTCCAGTTTTAGATTCCGATTTTTCACTTCAGGTTTACTGGTTCCCTTGGACCTTCTTATTGACGATGCAACACAGAGTTGGCATCCGAATTTAATACAAAAGGCACAATGTCGACTTAAATACAAGAGGACTGACACTCTAACTTTCTAAGATTTGAACCTCTCCTGTGAGTCCAGTTTTAGATTCCGATGCATCACTTCAGGTTTACTGTATACCTTGGACCTTCTTATTGACGATGAAACACAGAAATTGCGTCCGAATTTAATACAAAGTGCAGAATGCCGACGTAAGTACAAGAGGACTGACACTCTAACTTTCTATGATTTGAACCTCTCCTGTGAGTCCAGTTTTAGATTCCGATGCTTCACTTCAGGTTTACTGTGTCCCTTGGACCTTCTTTTAGATGATGAAACACAGAAATTGCATCCGAATTTAATACCAAAGGCACAAAGCCGACTTAAGAACATGAGGACTGACACTCTCACTTTCTATGATTTGAACCTCTCCTGTGAGTCCAGTTTTACATTCCGATGCTCCACATCAGGTTTACTGTATCCCTTGGACCTTCTTATTGACGATGAAACACAGAAATTGCATCCGAATTTAATACAAAAGGCACCATGCCGCCTTAAGTAAAGGAGGACTGACACTCTCACTTTCTATGATTTGAACTTCTCCTGTGGGTCCTGTTTTAGATTCCGATGCTTCACTTCAGGTTTACTGTATAACTTGCACCTTCTTATTGACGATGAAACACCGAAATTGCATCGGAATTTAATGCAAAAGGCACAACGCCGACTTAAGTACAAGAGGACTAACGCTCTCTCTATCTATGATTTGAACCTCTCCTGTGAGTCCAGTTTTAGATTCCGATGCTTCACTTAAGGTTTACTGTATACCTTGCACCTTCTTATTGACGATGAAACACAGAAATTGCATCCGAATTTAATACAAAATGCACAATGACGACTTAAGTACAGGAGGACTGACACTCTCACGTTCTGCGATTTGAACCTGCCCTTTGAGTCCGGTTTTCGATTCCGATGCTTCACTTCAGGTTTACTGTATCCCTTGGACCTTCTTATTGACGACGAAACACAGAATTTGCTTCCGAATTTAATACAAAAGGCATAATGCCGACTTAAGTACAAGAGGACTGACACTCTCACTTTCTTTGATTTGAACCTCTCCTGTGAGTCTAGTTTTAGATTCCGATGCTTCAGTTCAGGTTTACTGTATACCTGGGAACCTCTTATTGACGATGAAACACAAAAATTGCATCCGAATGTAATACAAAAGGCACAATGCCAACTTAAGTAATAGAGGACTGAAACTCTCACTTTTTATGATGTGAACCTCTCCTGTGAGTCCAGTTTTGGATTCCGATGCTTCACTTTAGGTTTACTGTATCCCTTGGACCATCTTATTGACGATGAAACACAGAAATTGCATCCGAATTCAATACAAAAGGCAAAATGCCGACTTAAGTACAGGAGGACTGACACTCCCACTGTCTTTGATTTGAACCTCTCCTGTGAGTCCAGTTTTCGATTCCGATGCTTCACTTCAGGTTTACTGTATCCCTTGGACCTTCTTATTGACGACGAAACACAGAAATTGCATCCGAATTTATAACATAAGGCACAATGCCGACTTAAGTAAAGAGGACTGACACTCTCACTTTCTATGATATGAACATCTCCTGTGAGTCTAGTTTTAGATTCCGATGCTTCACTTCAGGTTTACTGTATACCTGGGACCCTCTTATTGACGATGAAACACAGAAATTGCATCTAAATTTAATACAAAGGGCACAATGCCGACTTAAGTAAAAGAGGACTGACACTCTCACGTTCTACGATTTGAACCTGTCCTGTGAGTCCAGTTTTCGATTCCGATGCTTCATTTCAGGTTTACTGTATACCTTGCACCTTCTTATTGACGATGAAACACAGAAATTGCATCCGAATTTAGTACAATAGGCACAATGCCGATTTAAGTACAAGAGGACTGACACTTTCACTTTCTACGATTTGAACCTCTCCTGTGAGTCCAATTTTAGATTCCGATGCTTCACTTCAGGTTTACTGTATACCTGTCACCTTCTTATTGAAGATAAAACACAGAAATTGCATCCGAGTTTAATACAAAATGCACAATGCCGACTTAAGTACAAGAGGATTGACACTCTCACTTTCTACGATTGGAACCTCTCCTGTGACCCCAGTTTTAGATTCCGATGCTTCTCTTCAGGTTTGCTGTATATCTTGCACATTCTTATTGACGATGAAACACAGAAATTGCATCCAAATGTAATACAAAGAGGCACAATGCCGACTTAAGTACAGGAGGACTGACACTCTCACGTTCTACGATTTGAACCTGTCCTGTGAGTCCAGTTTTCGATTCGGATGCTTCACTTCAGGTTTACTGTATCCCTTGGTCCCTCTTATTGACGACGAAACACAGAAATTGCATCCGAATTTAATACAAAAGGCTTAATGCCGACTTAAGTAAAAGAGGACTGACACTCTCACTTTGTATGATTTGAACCTCTCCTGTGGGTCTAGTTTAAGATTCCGATGCTTCACTTCAGGTTTACTGTATCCCTTGGACCTTCTTATTGACGATGAAACACAGAGTTTGCATCCGAATGTATTACAAAAGGCACAATGCCGACTTAAGTACAAGAGCACTGACACTCTAACCTTGTATGATTTGAACCCCTCCTGTGAGTCCAGTTTTAGATTCCGATGCTTCACTTCAGGTTTACTGTATCCCTTGGACCTTCTTATTGACGATGAAACACAGAAATGGCATCCGAATTTAATACAAAAGTCACAATGCCGACTTAAGTAAAAAAAGGACTGACACTCTAACTTTCTGTGATTTGAACCTCTCCTGTGAGTCCATTTTGGATTCCGATGCTACACTTCAGGTTTACTGTACACCTCTGACCTTCTTATTGACGATGAAACACATAAATTGCATCCGAATTTAATACCAAAGGCACAATGCCGACTTATGTACAAGGGTACTGACACTCTCACTTCCTATGATTTGAACCTCTCCTGTGAGACCAGTTTTAGATTCAGATGCTTCACTTCAGTTTTACTGTATCCCTTGGACCTTCTTATTGACGATGAAACACAGAAACTGCATTCGAATTGAATACAAAATTCACAATGCCGAATTAAGTACAAGAGGACTAACGCTGTCACTATCTATGATTTGAACCTCTCCTGTGAGTCCAGTTTCAGATTCCGATGCTTCACTTCATGTTTACTGTATCCCGTGGACATCTTATTGACGATGAAACACAGAAATAGCATCCGAATTCAATACAAAAAGCACAATGCCGACTTAAGTGTAAGAGGACTGACACTCTTACTTTCTATGATTTGAACCTATACTGTGAGTCCATTTTTGATTCCGATGCTTTACTTCAGGTTTACTGTATCCCTTGGTCCTTCTTATTGACGATGAAACACAGAGTTTGCATTCGAATTTAATACAAAAGGCCCAATGCCGACTTAAGTACAAGAGGACTGAAACTCTCACTTTTTATGATGTGAACCTCTCCTGTGAGTCCAGTTTTGGATTCCGATGCTTCACTTTAGGTTTACTGTATCCCTTGGACCATCTTATTGACGATGAAACACAGAAATTGCATCCGAATTCAATACAAAAGGCACAATGCCGACTTAAGTACAGGAGGACTGACACTCCCACTGTCTTTGATTTGAACCTCTCCTGTGAGTCCACTTTTCGATTCCGATGCTTCACTTTATGTTTACTGCATCCCTTGGACCTTCTTACTGACGACGAAACACAGAAATTGCATCCGACTCTATAAGATAAGGTACAATGCCGACTTAAGTAAAGAGGACTGACACTCTCACTTTCTATGATATGAACCTCTCCTGTGAGTCTAGTTTTAGATTCCGATGCTTCACTTCAGGTTTACTGTATACCTTGGACCATCTTATTGACGATGAAACATAGAAATTGCATCCGAATTCGTTAAAAAAGGCACAATGCCTACATAAGTACAAGAGAACTGACACTTTCACTTTCTTTGATTTGAACCTCTCCTGTGAGTCCAGTTTTAGATTCCGATGCTTCACTTCAGCTTAACTGTATCCCTTGGACCTTCTTATTGACGATGAAACACAGAAATTGCATCCGAATTTAATACAAAAGGCACAATGCCGACCTAAGTACAAGTGAACTGACACTCTCATTTTCCATGATTTGAACCTCTCCTGTGAGTCCGGCTTTAGATTCCGATGCTTCACTTCAGGTTTGCTGTATACCTTGCACCTTTATATTGACGATGAAACACAGAAATTGCATCCGAGTTTAGTACAATAGGCACAATGCCGATTAAGTACAAGAGGACTGACACTCTCACTTTCTACGATTTGAACCTCCCCTGTGGGCTCAGTTGTAGAGTCCGATGCTTCACTTCAGGTTTACTGTATATCATACACATTCTTATTGACGATGAAACACAGAAATTGCATCCGAATTTAATACAAAAGGCACAGTGCCGACATAAGTACAAGAGGACTGACACTCTCACGTTCTACGATTTGAACCTCTCCTGTGAGTCCAGTTTTCGATTCCGATGCTTCACTTCATGTTTACTGTATCCCTTGGACCTTCTTATTGACGATGAAACACAGAAATGGCATCGGAATTACATTCAAAAGGCACAATGCCGACTTAAGTACAGGAGAACTGACACTCTCACTTTCTTTGATTTGAACCTCTCCTGTGAGTCCAGTTTTAGATTCCGATGCTTCACTTCAGGTTTGCTGAATCCCTTGGACCTTCTTATTGACGATGAAATACAGAAATTGCATCCGAATTTAATACAAAAAGCACAATGCCGACTTAAGTACTAGAGGACTGACACTCTCTCTTTCTATGATTTGAACCTCTCCTGTGAGTCCAGTTTTAGATTCCGATGCTTCACTTCAGGTTTACTGTATCCCTTGGACCTTCTTATTGACGATGAAACACAGAAATTGCATCCGAACTTAATACAAAAGGCACAATGCCGCCTTGAGTAAAAGAGGGCTGACACTCTCACATTCTATGATTTGAACCTCTCTGTGACTCCAGTTTTAGATTCCGATTTTTCACTTCAGGTTTACTGGTTCCCTTGGACCTTCTTATTGACGATGCAACACAGAGTTGGCATCCGAGTTTAATACAAAAGGCACAATGTCGACTTAAATACAAGAGGACTGACACTCTAACTTTCTAAGATTTGAACCTCTCCTGTGAGTCCAGTTTTAGATTCCGATGCATCACTTCAGGTTTACTGTATACCTTGGACCTTCTTATTGACGATGAAGCACAGAAATTGCGTCCGAATTTTATACAAAGTGCAGAATACCGACGTAAGTACAAGAGGACTGACACTCTAACTTTCTATGATTTGAACCTCTCCTGTGAGTCCAGTTTTAGATTCCGATGCTTCACTTCAGGTTTACTGTATACCTTGCACTATCTTGTTGACGATGAAACACAGAAATTGCATCAGAATTTAATACAAAAGGCACAATGCCGACTTAAGTACAAGATGACAGACACTCTCACTTTCTATGATTTGAACCTCTCCTGTGAGTCCAGTTATAGATTCCAATGCTTCACTTCAGGTTACTGTATCGCTTGGACTTTCTTATTTACGATGAAATACAGAAATTGCATTCGAATTTAATACAAAAGGCACAATGACGACTTAAGTACAAGAGGACTGACACTCTCTCTTTCTATGATTTGAACCTCTCCTGTCTGTCCAGTTTTAGATTCCGATGCTTCACTTCAGGTTTACTGTATTCCTTGGACCTTCTTATTGACGATGAAACACAGAAATTGCATCCGAACTTAATACAAAAGGCACAATGCCGACTTGAGTAACAGAGGACAGACACTCTCACATTCTATGATTTGAACCTCTCTGTGAGTCCAGTTTTAGATTCCGATTTTTCACTTCAGGTTTACTGGTTCCCTTGGACCTTCTTATTGACGATGCAACACAGAGTTGGCATCCGAATTTAATACAAAAGGCACAATGTCGACTTAAATACAAGAGGACTGACACTCTAACTTTCTAAGATTTGAACCTCTCCTGTGAGTCCAGTTTTAGATTCCGATGCATCACTTCAGGTTTACTGTATACCTTGGACCTTCTTATTGACGATGAAACACAGAAATTGCGTCCGAATTTAATACAAAGTGCAGAATGCCGACGTAAGTACAAGAGGACTGACACTCTAACTTTCTATGATTTGAACCTCTCCTGTGAGTCCAGTTTTAGATTCCGATGCTTCACTTCAGGTTTACTGTGTCCCTTGGACCTTCTTTTAGATGATGAAACACAGAAATTGCATCCGAATTTAATACCAAAGGCACAAAGCCGACTTAAGAACATGAGGACTGACACTCTCACTTTCTATGATTTGAACCTCTCCTGTGAGTCCAGTTTTACATTCCGATGCTCCACATCAGGTTTACTGTATCCTATGGACCTTCTTATTGACGATGAAACACAGAAATTGCATCCGAATTTAATACAAAAGGCACCATGCCGCCTTAAGTAAAGGAGGACTGACACTCTCACTTTCTATGATTTGAACTTCTCCTGTGGGTCCTGTTTTAGATTCCGATGCTTCGCTTCAGGTTTACTGTATAACTTGCACCTTCTTATTGACGATGAAACACCGAAATTGCATCGGAATTTAATGCAAAAGGCACAACGCCGACTTAAGTACAAGAGGACTAACGCTCTCTCTATCTATGATTTGAACCTCTCCTGTGAGTCCAGTTTTAGATTCCGATGCTTCACTTAAGGTTTACTGTATACCTTGCACCTTCTTATTGACGATGAAACACAGAAATTGCATCCGAATTTAATACAAAATGCACAATGACGACTTAAGTACAAGAGTACTGACACTCTAACTTTCTATGATTTGAACCTT
This sequence comes from Schistocerca americana, assembly GCF_021461395.2. Taxonomy (NCBI): domain Eukaryota; kingdom Metazoa; phylum Arthropoda; class Insecta; order Orthoptera; family Acrididae; genus Schistocerca; species Schistocerca americana. Next base: position 107,887 of record NW_025725933.1, on the reverse strand, counting down.
CCTGTGAGTCCAGTTTAAGATTCCGATGCTTCACTTCAGGTTTACTGTATCCGTTGGACCGTCTTATTGACGATGAAACACAGAAATTGCATCCGAAGTTAATACCAAAGGCACAATGCCGACTTAAGTACATGAGGACTGACACTCTCACATTCTATGCTTTGAACCTCTCCTGTAAGTACAGTTTTAAAATCCGATGCTTCACTTCAGGTTTGCTGTATCCCTTGGACCTTCTTATTAACGATGAAACACAGAAATTGCATTCGAATTTACTACAAAAGGCACCATGCCGACTTAAGTACAAGAGGACTGACACTTCAACTATCTATGATTTGAACCTCTCCTGCGAGCCCACATTTAGATTCCGATGCTTCACTTCAGGTTTACTGTATACCTTGCATCTTCTTATTGACGATGAAACACAGAAATTGCATCCGAATTTAATACAAAAGGCACAATGCCGACATAAGTACATGAGGACTGACACTCTCACTTGCTATGATTTGAACCTCAGCTGTGAGTCCAGTTTTAGATTCTGATGCTTCACTTCAGGTTTACTGTATACCTTGCACCCTCTTATTGACGATGAAACTCAGAAATTGCATCGAAATTTAATACAAAAGGCACAATGCCGACTTAAGTACATGAGGACTGACACGGTAACTTTCTATTATTTGAACCTCTCCGGTGAGTCCAGTTTTAGATTCAGATGCTTCACTTCAGGTTTACTGTATACCTTGCACCTTCTTATTGACGATGAAACACAGAAATTGCATCGGAATAAATTCAAAAGGCACAGATTCCCCTTAAGTACAAGAGGACTGACACCCTAAATCTCTATGATTTGAACCTCTCCTGTGAGTCCAGTTTTAGATTCCGATGCTTCACTTCAGGTTTACTGTATACCTTGCTGCTTCGTATTGACGATGAAACATAGAAATTGCATTGGAATTTAATACAAAATTCACAATGCCGACTTATGTACAAGGGGACTGACACTCCCACTTTCTATGATTTGAACTCTCCTGTGAGTCCAGTTTTAGATTCCGATGTTTCACATCAGGTTTACTGTATACCTTGCACCTTCTTATTGACGATGAAGCACAGAAATTGCATCCGAATTGAATACAAAAGGCACATTGCCAACTTATGTAGAAGAGGACTGACACTGTCCCTTCCTATGATTTGAACCACTCCTGTGAGTCCAGTTTTAGATTCCGATGCTTCACTTCAGGTATACTGTATCCCATGGGCCTTCTTATTGACGATGAAACACAGAAATTGCACCGAATTTAATACAAAAGGCACCATGCCGACATAAGTAAAAGAGGACTGACACTCTCTCTTTCTATGATTTGAACCTCTCCTGTGAGTCCAGTATAAGAATTCCGATGCTTCACTTCAGGTTTACTGTATCCCTTGGACCTTCTTATTGACGATGAAACACAGAAATTGCATCCGAACTTAATACAAAAGGCACAATGCCGCCTTGAGTAAAAGAGGGCTGACACTCTCACATTCTATGATTTGAACCTCTCTGTGACTCCAGTTTTAGATTCCGATTTTTCACTTCAGGTTTACTGGTTCCCTTGGACCTTCTTATTGACGATGCAACACAGAGTTGGCATCCGAGTTTAATACAAAAGGCACAATGTCGACTTAAATACAAGAGGACTGACACTCTAACTTTCTAAGATTTGAACCTCTCCTGTGAGTCCAGTTTTAGATTCCGATGCATCACTTCAGGTTTACTGTATACCTTGGACCTTCTTATTGACGATGAAGCACAGAAATTGCGTCCGAATTTTATACAAAGTGCAGAATACCGACGTAAGTACAAGAGGACTGACACTCTAACTTTCTATGATTTGAACCTCTCCTGTGAGTCCAGTTTTAGATTCCGATGCTTCACTTCAGGTTTACTGTATACCTTGCACTATCTTGTTGACGATGAAACACAGAAATTGCATCAGAATTTAATACAAAAGGCACAATGCCGACTTAAGTACAAGATGACAGACACTCTCACTTTCTATGATTTGAACCTCTCCTGTGAGTCCAGTTATAGATTCCAATGCTTCACTTCAGGTTACTGTATCGCTTGGACTTTCTTATTTACGATGAAATACAGAAATTGCATTCGAATTTAATACAAAAGGCACAATGACGACTTAAGTACAAGAGGACTGACACTCTCTCTTTCTATGATTTGAACCTCTCCTGTCTGTCCAGTTTTAGATTCCGATGCTTCACTTCAGGTTTACTGTATTCCTTGGACCTTCTTATTGACGATGAAACACAGAAATTGCATCCGAACTTAATACAAAAGGCACAATGCCGACTTGAGTAACAGAGGACAGACACTCTCACATTCTATGATTTGAACCTCTCTGTGAGTCCAGTTTTAGATTCCGATTTTTCACTTCAGGTTTACTGGTTCCCTTGGACCTTCTTATTGACGATGCAACACAGAGTTGGCATCCGAATTTAATACAAAAGGCACAATGTCGACTTAAATACAAGAGGACTGACACTCTAACTTTCTAAGATTTGAACCTCTCCTGTGAGTCCAGTTTTAGATTCCGATGCATCACTTCAGGTTTACTGTATACCTTGGACCTTCTTATTGACGATGAAACACAGAAATTGCGTCCGAATTTAATACAAAGTGCAGAATGCCGACGTAAGTACAAGAGGACTGACACTCTAACTTTCTATGATTTGAACCTCTCCTGTGAGTCCAGTTTTAGATTCCGATGCTTCACTTCAGGTTTACTGTGTCCCTTGGACCTTCTTTTAGATGATGAAACACAGAAATTGCATCCGAATTTAATACCAAAGGCACAAAGCCGACTTAAGAACATGAGGACTGACACTCTCACTTTCTATGATTTGAACCTCTCCTGTGAGTCCAGTTTTACATTCCGATGCTCCACATCAGGTTTACTGTATCCTATGGACCTTCTTATTGACGATGAAACACAGAAATTGCATCCGAATTTAATACAAAAGGCACCATGCCGCCTTAAGTAAAGGAGGACTGACACTCTCACTTTCTATGATTTGAACTTCTCCTGTGGGTCCTGTTTTAGATTCCGATGCTTCGCTTCAGGTTTACTGTATAACTTGCACCTTCTTATTGACGATGAAACACCGAAATTGCATCGGAATTTAATGCAAAAGGCACAACGCCGACTTAAGTACAAGAGGACTAACGCTCTCTCTATCTATGATTTGAACCTCTCCTGTGAGTCCAGTTTTAGATTCCGATGCTTCACTTAAGGTTTACTGTATACCTTGCACCTTCTTATTGACGATGAAACACAGAAATTGCATCCGAATTTAATACAAAATGCACAATGACGACTTAAGTACAAGAGTACTGACACTCTAACTTTCTATGATTTGAACCTTCCTGTGAGTCCAGTTTAAGATTCCGATGCTTCACTTCAGGTTTACTGTATCCGTTGGACCGTCTTATTGACGATGAAACACAGAAATTGCATCCGAAGTTAATACCAAAGGCACAATGCCGACTTAAGTACATGAGGACTGACACTCTCACATTCTATGCTTTGAACCTCTCCTGTAAGTACAGTTTTAAAATCCGATGCTTCACTTCAGGTTTGCTGTATCCCTTGGACCTTCTTATTAACGATGAAACACAGAAATTGCATTCGAATTTACTACAAAAGGCACCATGCCGACTTAAGTACAAGAGGACTGACACTTCAACTATCTATGATTTGAACCTCTCCTGCGAGCCCACATTTAGATTCCGATGCTTCACTTCAGGTTTACTGTATACCTTGCATCTTCTTATTGACGATGAAACACAGAAATTGCATCCGAATTTAATACAAAAGGCACAATGCCGACATAAGTACATGAGGACTGACACTCTCACTTGCTATGATTTGAACCTCAGCTGTGAGTCCAGTTTTAGATTCTGATGCTTCACTTCAGGTTTACTGTATACCTTGCACCCTCTTATTGACGATGAAACTCAGAAATTGCATCGAAATTTAATACAAAAGGCACAATGCCGACTTAAGTACATGAGGACTGACACGGTAACTTTCTATTATTTGAACCTCTCCGGTGAGTCCAGTTTTAGATTCAGATGCTTCACTTCAGGTTTACTGTATACCTTGCACCTTCTTATTGACGATGAAACACAGAAATTGCATCGGAATAAATTCAAAAGGCACAGATTCCCCTTAAGTACAAGAGGACTGACACCCTAAATCTCTATGATTTGAACCTCTCCTGTGAGTCCAGTTTTAGATTCCGATGCTTCACTTCAGGTTTACTGTATACCTTGCTGCTTCGTATTGACGATGAAACATAGAAATTGCATTGGAATTTAATACAAAATTCACAATGCCGACTTATGTACAAGGGGACTGACACTCCCACTTTCTATGATTTGAACTCTCCTGTGAGTCCAGTTTTAGATTCCGATGTTTCACATCAGGTTTACTGTATACCTTGCACCTTCTTATTGACGATGAAGCACAGAAATTGCATCCGAATTGAATACAAAAGGCACATTGCCAACTTATGTAGAAGAGGACTGACACTGTCCCTTCCTATGATTTGAACCACTCCTGTGAGTCCAGTTTTAGATTCCGATGCTTCACTTCAGGTATACTGTATCCCATGGGCCTTCTTATTGACGATGAAACACAGAAATTGCACCGAATTTAATACAAAAGGCACCATGCCGACATAAGTAAAAGAGGACTGACACTCTCTCTTTCTATGATTTGAACCTCTCCTGTGAGTCCAGTATAAGAATTCCGATGCTTCACTTCAGGTTAACTGTATACCTTGCACTATCTTGTTGACGATGAAACACAGAAATTGCATCGGAACTTAATACAAAAGGCACAATGCCGACATAAGTACAAGATGACAGACACTCTCACTTTGTTTGATTTGAACCTCTCCTGTGAGTCCAGTTATAGAATCCGATGCTTCACTTCAGGTTACTGTATCGCTTTGACTATCATATTTACGATGAAATACAGAAATTGCATTCGAATTTAATACAAAAGGCACAATGACGACTTAAGTAAAAGAGGACTGACACTCTCACTTTCCATGATTTGAACTACTCCTGTGAGTCCAGTTTTAGATTCCGATGCTACACTTCAGGTTTACTGTATACCTTGCTGCTTCGTATTGACGATGAAACATAGAAATTGCATTTTAATTTAATACAAAATTCACAATGCCGACTTATGTACAAGGGGACTGACACTCCCACTTTCTATGACTTGAACCTCTCCTGTGAGTCCAGTTTTAGATTCCGATGTTTCACATCAGGTTTACAGTATACCATGCACCTTCTTATTGACGCAGAAGCACAGAAATTGCATCCGAATTTAATACAAAAGGCACATTGCCGACTTATGTAGAAGAGGACTGACACTGTCCCTTTCTATGATTTGAACCACTCCTGTGAGTCCAGTTTTAGATTCCGATGCTTCACTTCAGGTATACTGTATCCCTTGGACCTTCTTATTGACGATGCAACACAGAGTTGGCATCCGAATTTAATACAAAAGGCACAATGTCGACTTAAATACAAGAGGACTGACACTCTAACTTTCTAAGATTTGAACCTCTCCTGTGAGTCCAGTTTTAGATTCCGATGCGTCACTTCAGGTTTACTGTATACCTTGGACCTTCTTATTGACGATGAAACACAGAAATTGCATCCGAATTTAATACAAAATGCAGAATGCCGACATAAGTACAAGATGACTGACACTCTAACTTTCTATGATTTGAACCTCTCCTGTGAGTCCAGTTTTAGATTCCGATGCGTCACTTCAGGTTTACTGTATACCTTGGACCTTCTTATTGACGATAAAACACAGAAATTGCATCGGAATTAAATTCAAAAGGCACAATGCCGACTTAAAAACAAGAGGACTGACACTCTAACTTTCTATGATTTGAAACTTCCTGTGAGTCCAGTTTAAGATGCCGATGCTTCACTTCAGGTTTACTGTATCCCCTGGACCGTCTTATTGACGATGAAACACAGAAATTGCATCCGAATTTAATACCAAAGGCACAATGCCGACTTAAGTACATGAGGACTGACACTCTCACATTCTATGTTTTGAACCTCTCCTGTGAGTACTGTTTTAGATTCCGATGCTTCTCTTCAGGTTTTCTGTATCCCTTGGACCTTCTTATTAACGATGAAACACAAAATTGCATCCGAATTTAATACAAAAGGCACCATGCCGACTTAAGTACAAGAGGACTGACACTTCAACTATCTATGATTTGAACCTCTTCTGTGAGCCCACTTTTAGATTCCGATGCTTCACTTCAGGTTTACTGTATCCCTTGGACCTTCTTATTGACGATGAAACACAGAAATTGCATCCGAATGTAATACAAAAGGCACAATGCAGACTTAAGTAAAAGCGGACTGACACTCTCTCTTACTATGATCTGAACCTTTCCTGTGAGTCCAGATTTAGATTCCGATGTTTCACTTCAGGTTTACTGTATACCTAGCACCTTCCTTTGACGATGAAACACAGAAATTGCATCGGAATTACATTGAAAAGGCATAATGCCGACTTAAGTACAAGAGGACTGACACTCTAACCCTCTATGATTTGAACCTCTCCTCTGAGTCCAGTTTTAGATTCCGATGCTTTACTTCAGGTTTACTGTATACCTTGCACCTTCTTATTGACGATGAAACACAGAATTTGCATCGGAATTAAATTCAAAAGACACAATGCCGACTTAAGTACAAGAGGACTGACACTCTAAATATCTATGATTTGAACCTCTCCTGTGAGCCCAGTCTTATATTCCGATGCTTCACTTCAGGTTTACTGTATCCCTTGGACCTTCTTATTAACGATGAAACACAAAATTGCATCCGAATTTAATACAAAAGGCACCATGCCGACTTAAGTACAAGAGGACTGACACTTCAACTATCTATGATTTGAACCTCTTCTGTGAGCCCACTTTTAGATTCCGACGCTTCATTTCAGGTTTACTGTATCCCTTGGACCTTCTTATTGACGATGAAACAGAGAAATTGCATCCGAATGTAATACAAAAGGCACAATGCCGACTTAAGTACAAGAGGACTGACACTCTCACTTTCTATGATTTGAACCTCTCCTGTGAACCCAGTTTTAGATTCCGATGTTTCACTTCAGGTTTACTGTATTCCTTGCACCTTCTTAATGACGAAGAAACACAGAAATTGCATCCGAATTTAATACAAAAGGCAGAATACCGATTTAAGTAAAAGAGGACTGACACTCTGACTTTCTATGATTTGAACCTCTCCTGTGAGTCCAGTTTTAGATTCCGATGCTTCACTTCATGTTTACTGTATCCCATGGACATTCTTATTGACGATTAAACACAGAGTTTGCATCCGAATTGATTACAAAATGCACAATGCCGACTTAAGTACAAGAGGACTGACACTCTCCCTTACTATGATTTGAACTTCTCCTGTGTGTCCAGTTTTAGATTCCGATGCTTCATTTCAGGTTTACTGTATTCCTTGGAATTTCGTATTGACGATGAAACACAGAAATTGCATCCGAATTTAATACAAAAAGCACAATGCCGACTTAAGTTAAAGAGGACTGTCACTCTCTCTTTCTATGATTTGAACCTCTCCAGTGAGTCCAGTTTTAGACTCCGATGCTTCACTTCAGGTTTACTGTATACCTTGCTCCTTCTTATTGACGATGAAACACAGAAATTGCATCGGAATTTAATACAAAAGGCACAATGCCGACTTAAGTAGAAGAATACTGTCACTCTAACTTTCTATGATTTGAACCTCTCCTGTGAGTCCAGTTTTAGATTCCGATGCTTCACTTAAGGTTTACTGTATACCTTGCACAGTCTTATTGACGATGAAACACAAAAATTGAATCGGAATTCAACTAAAGAGGCGCAATGCAGACTTAAGTACAAGTGGACTGACACTCTAACTTTCTATGATTCTAACTTTTCCTGTGAGTCCAGTTTTAGATTCCGATGCTTCACTTCAGGTTTACTGTATACCTTGCACCACCTTATTGACGATGAGACACAGATATTGTATCGGAATTAAATTCAAAAGGCACAATGCCGACTTAAGTACAAGAGGACTGACACTCTAACTCTCTATGATTTGAACCTCTCCTGTGTGTTCAGTTTAGGATCCCGATGCTTCACTTCAGGTTTACCGTATACCTTGCACCTTCTTATTAACGATGAAACACAGAAATTGCATCGGAATTAAATTCAAAAGACACAATGTATAAGACGACTGACACTCTAACTATCTATGATTTGAATCCCTCCTGTGAGTCAAGTTTTAGATTCCGATGCTTCACTTCAGGTTTACTGTATCCCTTGGACGTTCTTATTGACGATGAAACACAGATATTGCATCCGAATTTAATACAAAATTCACAATGCCGACTTAAGTACAAGAGGACTGACTCTCTCCCTTTCTATGATTTGAACCTCTCCTATGCGTCCAGTTTTAGATTCCGATGCTTCACTTCAGGTTTACTGTATACCTTGCACCTTCTTATTGACGATGAAACACAGAAATTGCATCCGAATTTAATACAAAAGGCACAATGCCGACTTAAGTACAAGAGGACTGACACTCCCCCATTCTATGATTTGAACCTCTCCTGTGAGTCCAGTTTTAGATTCCGATGCTTCACTTCAGGTTTACTGTATCCCTTGGACCTTCTTATTGACGATGAAACACAGAAATTGCATCCGAATTTAATACAAAAGGCACAATGCCGACTTAACTAAAAGAGGACTGTCACTCTCTCTTTCTGTGATTTGAATCTCTCCTGTGAGTCGAGTTTTAGATTCTGATGCTTCACTTCAGGTTTACTGCATACCTTGCACTTTCTTATTGACGATGAAACACAGAAATTGCATCGGAATTAAATTGATAAGGCACAATGCCAACTTATTACAAGAGGACTGACACTCTAACTTTTTTAGATTTGAACCTCTCCTGTGATTCCAGTTTTACATTCCGATGCTTCACCTCAGATTGACTGTATACCTTGGACCTTCTTAATGACGATGAAACACAGAAATTGCATCCGAATCTAGTACAAAAGGCACAATGCCGACTTAAGTACAAGAGGACTAACACTCTAACTTTCTATGATTTGAACCTCTCCTGTGAGTCCAGTTTTAGATTCCGATGCTTTCCTTCAGGTTTACTGTATCCCTTGGACCTTCTTATTGACGATGAAACACAGACACTGCATGGAATTTAATACAAAAGGCACAATGCCGACCTAAGTAAAAGAGGACTGGCACTCTCAGTTTCTATGATTTGAAAATCTCCTGTGAGCCCAGTCTTATATTCCGATGCTTCACTTCAGGTTTACTGTATCCCTTGGACCTTCTTATTGACGATGAAACACAGAAATTGCTTCCGAATGTAATACAAAAGGCACAATGCCGACTTAAGTACAAGAGGACTGACACTCTCACTTTCTATGATTTGAACCTCTCCTGTGAGCCCAGTTTCAGATTCCGATGCTTCACTTCGGGTTTACTGTATTCCTTGCACCTTCTTATTGACGAAGAAACACAGAAATTGCATCCGAATTTAATACAAAAGGCACAATGCCGACTTAAGTAGAAGAATACTGGCACTCTAACTTTCTATGATTTGAACCTCTCCTCTGAGTCCAGTTTTAGATTCCGATGCTTCACTTAAGGTTTACTGTATACCTTGCACCGTCTTATTGACGATGAAACACAAAAATTGAATCGGAATTCAACTAAAGAGGTGCAATGCCGGCTTAAGTACAAGAGGACTGACACTCTAACTCTCTATGATTTGAACCTCTCCTGTGTGTTCAGTTTAGGATCCCGATGCTTCACTTCAGGTTTACCGTATACCTTGCACCTTCTTATTGACGATGAAACACAGAAATTGCATCGGAATTAAATTCAAAAGACACAATGCCGACTTAAGGATAAGACGACTGACACTCTAACTATCTATGATTTGAATCCCTCCTGTGAGTCCAGTTTTAGATTCCGATGCTTCACTTCAGGTTTACTGTATCCCTTGGACCTTCTTATTGACGATGAAACACAGAAATTGCAAACGAATTTAATACAATAGGCACAATGCCGACTTAAGTACAAGAGGACTGACACTCTCCCTTTCTATGATTTGAACCTCTCCTGTGAGTCCAGTTTTAGATTCCGATGCTTCACTTCAGGTTTACTGTATCCCTTGGACCTTCTTATTGACGATGAAACACAGAAATTGCATCCGAATTTAATACAAAAGGCACAATGCCGACTTAACTAAAAGAGGACTGTCACTCTCACTTTCTGTGATTTGAATCTCTCCTGTGAGTCGAGTTTTAGATTCCGATGCTTCACTTCAGGTTTACTGCATACCTTGCACTTTCTTATTGACGATGAAACACAGAAATTGCATCGGAATTAAATTGATAAGGCACAATGCCAAGTTAAGTACAAGAGGACTGACACTCTAACTTTCTTAGATTTGAACCTCTCCTGTGATTCCAGTTTTACATTCCGATGCTACACCACAGATTGACTGTATACCATGGACCTTCTTAGTGACGATGAAACACAGAAATTGCATCCGAATTTAGTACAAAAGGCACAATGCCGACTTAAGTACAAGCGGACTAACACTCTCACTTTCTATGATTTGAACCTCTCCTGTGAGTCCAGTTTTAGATTCCGATGCTTCCCTTCAGGTTTACTGTATCCCTTGGACCTTCCTATTGACGATGAAACACAAAAACGGCATGGAATTTAATACAAAAGGCACAATGCCGACTCAAGTAAAAGAGGACTGACACTCTCAGTTTCTATGATTAGAACTTCTCCTGTGAGTCCAGTTTTAGATTCCGATGCGTCACTTCAGGTTTACCGTATTCCTTGCACCTCCTCATTGACGATGGAACACAGAAAATGCATCGGAATTTAATACAATGGCACAATTCCGCTTTACGTACAAGAGGACTGACTCTCTAACTATCTATGATTTGAACCTCCCTGTGAGTCCAGTTTTAGATTCCGATGCTTCACTTCAAGTTTACTGTATCCCTTGGACCTTCTTATTGACGACGAAACACCGAAATTGCATCGGAATTTAATACAAAAGGCACAATGCCGACTTAAGTACAAGAGGTCGTACGCTTTCACTATCTATGATTTGAACCTCTCCTGTGAGTCCAGTTTTAGATTCCGATGCTTCGCTTCAGGTTTACTGTATCCCTTGGACCTTCTTATTCCCGATGAAATACCGACATTGATCCGAATTTAATACAAAAGGCACAATGCAGACTTAATTAAAAGCGGACTGACACTCACCCTTTCTATGATTTGAACCTCTCCTGTGAGTCCAGTTTTAGATTCCGATGCTTCGCTTCAGGTTTACTGTATCCCTTGGACCTTCTTATTCCCGATGAAATACCGACATTGATCCGAATTTAATACAAAAGGCACAATGCAGACTTAAGTAAAAGCGGACTGACACTCACCCCTTCTATGATTTGAACCTCTCCTGTGAGTCCAGTTTTAGATTCCGATGCTTCACTTCAGGTTTACTGTACCCCTTGGACCTTCTTATTGACGATGAAACACAGAAATTGCATCCGAATTTAATACAAAATCCACAATGGCGACTTAACTAAAAGAGGACCGACACTCTAACTTTCTATGATTTGAACCTCTCCAGTGAGTCCAGTTTTTGATTCCGATGCTTCACATTAGGTTTACTGTATACCTTGCACCTTCTTATTGACGATGAAACATAGAAATTGCATCGGAATTAAATTCAAAGTGCACAATGCAGACTTAAGTACAAGAGGACTGACACTCTAACTCTCTATGATTTGAACCTGTCCTGTGCGTCCAGTTTTAGATTCCGATGCTTCATTTCAGGTTTACTGTATACCTTGCACCTTCTTATTGACGATGAAGCACAGAAATTGCATCCGAATTTAATGCAAAAGGCACAATGCCGACTTAAGTACATGAGGACTGACATTCCCCCTTTCTATGATTTGAACCTCTCCTGTGAGTCCAGTTTTAGATTCCGATGCTTCACTTCAGGTTTACTGTATCCCTTGGACCTTCTTATTGACGATGAAACACAGAAATTGCATCCGAATTTAATACAAAATGCACAATGGCGACTTAACTAAAAGAGGACTGACACTCTTACTTTGTATGGTTTGAACCTCTCCTGTGACTCCAGTTTTAGATTCCGATGCTTAACTTCAGGTTTACTGTATACCTTGCACCTTCTTATTGACGATGAACCACCGAAATTGCATCGGAATTTAATACAAAAGGCATAATGCCGACTTAAGTACAAGAGGTCTTACGCTTTCACTATCTATGATTTGAACCTCTCCAGTGAGTCCAGTTTTAGATTCCGATGCTTAGCTTCAGGTTTACTGTATCCCTTGGACCTTCTTATTGACGATGAAATACAGACATTGATCCGAATGTAATACAAAAGACACAATGCAGACTTAAGTAGAAGCGGACTGACACTCTCACTTTCTATGATTTGAACCTCTCCTGTGAGTCCAGATTTAGATTCCGATGTTTCACTTCAGGTTTACTGTATACCTTGCACCTTCTTTTGACGATGCAACACAGAAATTGCATCGGAATTAAATTCAAAAGGCATAATGCCGACTTAAGTACAAGAGGACTGACACTCTAACTCTCTAGGATTTGAACCTCTCCTCTGAGTCCAGTTTTAGATTCCGATGCTTTACTTCAGGTTTACTGTATACCCTGCACCTTCTTATTGACGATGAAACACCGAAATTGCATCGGAATTTAATACAAAAGGCATAATGCCGACTTAAGTACAAGAGGACTGACACTCTAACTCTCAATGACTTGAACCTCTCCTTTGAGTCCAGTTTTAGATTTAGAAGCTTCACTTCTGGTTTACTGTATACCTCGCACCTTCTTATTGACGAAGAAACACAGAAATAGCATCGGAAATAAATTCAAAAGGCACAAATTCGACTTAAGTACAAGAGGACAGACACATTAATTTCCTATGATTTGAACCTCTCCTGTGAGTCCAGTTTTAGATTCCGATGCTTCGCTTCAGGTTTACTGTATCCCTTGCACCTTCTTATTGACGTTGAAACACCGAAGTTGCATCGGAATTTAATACAAAAGGCAAAATGCCTACTTAAGTACAAGAGGACTAACGCTCTCACTATCTATGATTTGAACCTCTCCTGTGAGTGCAGTTTTAGATTCCGATGCTTCACTTCAGGTTTACTGTATCCCTTGGACCTTCTTATTGACGATGAAACACAGAAATTGCATCCTAATTTAATACAAAAGGCACCATACCGACTTAAGTGAAAGATGACTGACACTCTCACTTTCTATGATTTGAACCTCTCCTGTGAGTCCAGTTTTAGATTCCGTTGCTTCACTTCAGGTTTACTGTATACCTTGCACCTACTTATTGACGATGAAACACCGAAGTTGCATCGGAATTTAATACAAAAGGCAAAATGCCTACTTAAGTACAAGAGGACTAACGCTCTCACTATCTATGATTTGAACCTCTCCTGTGAGTGCAGTTTTAGATTCCGATGCTTCACTTCAGGTTTACTGTATCCCTTGGACCTTCGTATTGACGATGAAATACAGAAATTGCATCCGAATTTAATACAAAAGGCACAATGCAGACTTAAGTAATAGCGAACTGACACTCTCTCTTTCTATGATTTGAACCACTCCTGTGAGTCCAGTTTTAGATTCCGATGTTTCACTTCAGGTTTACTGTACACCTTGCACCTTCTTATTGACGATGAAACAACGAAATTGCATCGGAATTAAATTCAGAAGGCACAATGCCGACTTAAGTACAAGAGGACTGACACTCTAACTCTCTATGATTTGAACCTCTTCTCTGAGTCCAGTTTTAGTTTCCGATGCTTCACTTCAGGTTTACTCTATACCTTGCACCTTCTTATTGACGATGAAACACAGAAATTGCATCGGAATTAAATTTAAAAGACACAATGCCGACTTAAGTACAAGAGGACTGACACTCTAACTATCTATGATTTGAACCTCTCCTGTGAGCCCAGTTTCAGATTCCGATGTTTCACTTCAGGTTTACTGTATCCCTTGGAACTTCTTATTGACGATGAAACACTGAACTTGCATCCGAATTTAATACAAAAGGCACAATGCCGACTTAGGAACAAGAGGACTAAAACTCTCCCTTACTAAGATTTGATCCTCTCCTGTGTGTCCAGTTTTAGATTCCGTTGCTTCACTTCAGGTTTACTGTATCCCTAGGACCTTCGTATTGACGATGAAACACAGAAATTGCATCCGAATTTAATACAAAAGGCACAATGCCGACTTAAGTCAAAGAGGACTGTCACTCTCTCTTTCTATGATTTGAACCTCTCCAGTGAGTCCAGTTTTAGACTCCGATGCTTCACCTCAGGTTCACTGTATACCTTGCACCTTCTTATTGACGATGAAACCCAGAAATTGCATTCGAATTTAATACAAAAGGCACAATGCCGACTTAAGTAAAAGAGGACTGTCACTCTCTCTTTCTATGATTTGAACCTCTCCAGTGAGTCCAGTTTTAGACTCCGATGCTTCACTTCAGGTTTACTGTATACCTTGCTCCTTCTTATTGACGATGAAACACAGAAATTGCATCGGAATTAAATTCAGAAGGCACAATGCCGACTTAAGTACAAGAGGACTGACACTCTAACTCTCTATGATTTGAACCTCTTCTCTGAGTCCAGTTTTAGTTTGCGATGCTTCACTTCAGGTTTACTGTATACCTTGCACCATCTTATTGACGATGAAACACAGATATTGTATCGGAATTAAATTCAAAAGGCACAATGCCGACTTAAGTACAAGAGGACTGACACTCTAACTCTCTATGATTTGAACCTCTCCTGTGTGTTCAGTTTAGGATCCCGATGCTTCACTTCAGGTTTACCGTATACCTTGCACCTTCGTATTGACGATGAAACACAGAAATTGCATCGGAATTAAATTCAAAAGACACAATGCCGACTTAAGTATAAGACGACTGACACTCTAACTATCTATGATTTGAATCCCTCCTGTGAGTCCAGTTTTAGATTCCGATGCTTCACTTCAGGTTTACTGTATCCCTTGGACCTTCTTATTGACGATGAAACACAGATATTGTATCCGAATTTAATACAAAAGGCACAATGCCGACTTAAGTACAAGAGGACTGACTCTCTCCCTTTCTATGATTTGAACCTCTCCTATGCGTCCAGTTTTAGATTCCGATGCTTCACTTCAGGTTTACTGTATACCTTGCACCTTCTTATTGACGATGAAACACAGAAATTGCATCCGAATTTAAAACAAAAGGCACAATGCCGACTTAAGTACAAGAGGACTGACACTCTCCCTTTCTTTGATTTGAACCTCTCCTGTGAGTCCAGTTTTAGATTCCGATGCTTCATTTCAGGTTTACTGTATCCCTTGGACCTTCTTATTGACGATGAAAAACAGAAATTGCATCCGAATTTAATACAAAATGCACAATGCCGACTTAACTAAAAGAGGACTGTCACTCTCACTTTCTGCGATTTGAATCTCTCCTGTGAGTCGAGTTTCAGATTCCGATGCTTCACTTCAGGTTTACTGCATACCTTGCACTTTCTTATTGACGATGAAACACAGAAATTGCATCGGAATTAAATTGATAAGGCACAATGCCAACTTAAGTACAAGAGGACTGACACTCTAACTTTCTTAGATTTGAACCTCTCCTGTGATTCCAGTTTTACATTCCGATGCTTCACCACAGATTGACTGTATACCTTGGACCATCTTAATGTCGATGAAACACAGAAATTGCATCCGAATTTAGTACAAAAGGCACAATGCCGACTTAAGTACAAGCGGACTAACACTCTCGCTTTCTATGATTTGAACCTCTCCTGTGAGTCCAGTTTTAGATTCCGATGCTTCCCTTCAGGTTTACTGTATCCCTTGGACCTTCTTATTGACGATGAATTACAGAAATTGCATCCGAATTTAACACAAAAGGCACAATGCCGACTTAAGTAAAACAGGACTGACACTCCCTCTTTCTATGATTTGAACCTCTCCAGTGAGTCCAGTTTTAGATTCCGATGCTTCACATTAGGTTTACTGTATACCTTACACCTTCTTATTGACGATGAAGCACAGAAATTGCATACGAATTTAATACAAAAGGCACAATGCCGACTTTAGTACAAGAGGACTGACACTCCCCCTTTCTATGATTTGAACCTCTCCTGTGAGTCCAGTTTTAGATTCCGATGCTTCACTTCAAGTTTACTGTATCCCTTGGACCTTCTTATTGACGACGAAACACAGAAATTGCATCCCAATTTAATACAAAATGCTCAATAGCGACTTAACTAAAAGAAGGACTGACACTCTAACATTCTATGATTTGAACCTCTCCGGTGAGTCCAGTTTTGGATTCAGATGCTTCACTTCAGGTTTACTGTATACCTTGCACCATCTTATTGACGATGAAACACAGAAATTGCATCGGAATTAAATTCAAAAGGCACAAATTCCACTTAAGTACAAGAGAACTGACACCCTAAATATCTATGATTTGAACCTTTCCTGTGAGTCCAGTTTTAGATTCCGATGCTTCACTTCAGGATTACTGTATCCCTTGGACCTTCTTATTGACGATGAAAGACAGAAATTGCATCCGAATTTAATACAAATGGCACAATGGCGACTTAACTAAAATAGGACTGACACTCTAACTTTCTATGATTTGAACCTCTCCTGTGACTCCAGTTTTAGATTCCGATGCTTCACTTCAGGTTTACTGTATACCTTGCACCTTCTTATTGACGATGAAACACCGAAATTGCATCGGAATTTAATACAAAAGGCATAATGCCGACTTAAGTACAAGAGGACTTACGCTTTCACTATCTATGATTTGAACCTCTCCTGTGAGTCCAGTTTTAGATTCCGATGCTTCGCCTCAGGTTTACTGTATCCCTTGGACCTTCTTATTGCCGATGAAATACCGACATTGATCCGAATTTAATACAAAAGGCACAATGCAGACTTAAGTAAAAGCGGACTGACACTCTCTCTTTCTATGATTTGAACCTCTCCTGTGAGTCCAGATTTAGATTCCGATGTTTCACTTCAGGTGTACTGTATACCTTGCACCTTCTTATTGACGATGAAACACAGAATTTGCATCGGAATTAAATTCAGAAGGCACAATGCCGACTTAAGTACAAGAGGACTGACACTCTAACTATCTATGATTTGAACCTCTCCTGTGAGCCCAGTCTTATATTCCGATGCTTCACTTCAGGTTTACTGTATCCCTTGGACCTTCTTATTGACGATGAAACACAGAAATTGCATCCGAATGTAATACAAGAGGCACAATGCCGACTTAAGTACAAGAGGACTGACACTCTCATTTTCTACGATTTGAACCTCTCCTGTGAGCCCATGTTCAGATTCCGATGCTTCACTTCAGGTTTACCGTATACCTTGCACCTTCGTATTGACGATGAAACACAGAAATTGCATCGGAATTAAATTCAAAAGACACAATGCCGACTTAAGTATAAGACGACTGACACTCTAACTATCTATGATTTGAATCCCTCCTGTGAGTCCAGTTTTAGATTCCGATGCTTCACTTCAGGTTTACTGTATCCCTTGGACCTTCTTATTGACGATGAAACACAGATATTGTATCCGAATTTAATACAAAAGGCACAATGCCGACTTATGTACAAGAGGACTGACTCTCTCCCTTTCTATGATTTGAACCTCTCCTATGCGTCCAGTTTTAGATTCCGATGCTTCACTTCAGGTTTACTGTATACCTTGCACCTTCTTATTGACGATGAAACACAGAAATTGCATCCGAATTTAAAACAAAAGGCACAATGCCGACTTAAGTACAAGAGGACTGACACTCTCCCTTTCTTTGATTTGAACCTCTCCTGTGAGTCCAGTTTTAGATTCCGATGCTTCATTTCAGGTTTACTGTATCCCTTGGACCTTCTTATTGACGATGAAAAACAGAAATTGCATCCGAATTTAATACAAAATGCACAATGCCGACTTAACTAAAAGAGGACTGTCACTCTCACTTTCTGCGATTTGAATCTCTCCTGTGAGTCGAGTTTCAGATTCCGATGCTTCACTTCAGGTTTACTGCATACCTTGCACTTTCTTATTGACGATGAAACACAGAAATTGCATCGGAATTAAATTGATAAGGCACAATGCCAACTTAAGTACAAGAGGACTGACACTCTAACTTTCTTAGATTTGAACCTCTCCTGTGATTCCAGTTTTACATTCCGATGCTTCACCACAGATTGACTGTATACCTTGGACCATCTTAATGTCGATGAAACACAGAAATTGCATCCGAATTTAGTACAAAAGGCACAATGCCGTCTTAAGTACAAGCGGACTAACACTCTCGCTTTCTATGATTTGAACCTCTCCTGTGAGTCCAGTTTTAGATTCCGATGCTTCCCTTCAGGTTTACTGTATCCCTTGGACCTTCTTATTGACGATGAATTACAGAAATTGCATCCGAATTTAACACAAAAGGCACAATGCCGACTTAAGTAAAACAGGACTGACACTCCCTCTTTCTATGATTTGAACCTCTCCAGTGAGTCCAGTTTTAGATTCCGATGCTTCACATTAGGTTTACTGTATACCTTACACCTTCTTATTGACGATGAAGCACAGAAATTGCATACGAATTTAATACAAAAGGCACAATGCCGACTTTAGTACAAGAGGACTGACACTCCCCCTTTCTATGATTTGAACCTCTCCTGTGAGTCCAGTTTTAGATTCCGATGCTTCACTTCAAGTTTACTGTATCCCTTGGACCTTCTTATTGACGACGAAACACAGAAATTGCATCCCAATTTAATACAAAATGCTCAATAGCGACTTAACTAAAAGAAGGACTGACACTCTAACATTCTATGATTTGAACCTCTCCGGTGAGTCCAGTTTTGGATTCAGATGCTTCACTTCAGGTTTACTGTATACCTTGCACCATCTTATTGACGATGAAACACAGAAATTGCATCGGAATTAAATTCAAAAGGCACAAATTCCACTTAAGTACAAGAGAACTGACACCCTAAATATCTATGATTTCAACCTTTCCTGTGAGTCCAGTTTTAGATTCCGATGCTTCACTTCAGGATTACTGTATCCCTTGGACCTTCTTATTGACGATGAAAGACAGAAATTGCATCCGAATTTAATACAAATGGCACAATGGCGACTTAACTAAAATAGGACTGACACTCTAACTTTCTATGATTTGAACCTCTCCTGTGACTCCAGTTTTAGATTCCGATGCTTCACTTCAGGTTTACTGTATACCTTGCACCTTCTTATTGACGATGAAACACCGAAATTGCATCGGAATTTAATACAAAAGGCATAATGCCGACTTAAGTACAAGAGGACTTACGCTTTCACTATCTATGATTTGAACCTCTCCTGTGAGTCCAGTTTTAGATTCCGATGCTTCGCCTCAGGTTTACTGTATCCCTTGGACCTTCTTATTGCCGATGAAATACCGACATTGATCCGAATTTAATACAAAAGGCACAATGCAGACTTAAGTAAAAGCGGACTGACACTCTCTCTTTCTATGATTTGAACCTCTCCTGTGAGTCCAGATTTAGATTCCGATGTTTCACTTCAGGTGTACTGTATACCTTGCACCTTCTTATTGACGATGAAACACAGAATTTGCATCGGAATTAAATTCAGAAGGCACAATGCCGACTTAAGTACAAGAGGACTGACACTCTAACTATCTATGATTTGAACCTCTCCTGTGAGCCCAGTCTTATATTCCGATGCTTCACTTCAGGTTTACTGTATCCCTTGGACCTTCTTATTGACGATGAAACACAGAAATTGCATCCGAATGTAATACAAGAGGCACAATGCCGACTTAAGTACAAGAGGACTGACACTCTCATTTTCTACGATTTGAACCTCTCCTGTGAGCCCATGTTCAGATTCCGATGCTTCACTTCAGGTTTACTGTATTCCTTGCACCTTCTTATTTACGAAGAAACACAGAAATTCCATCCGAATATAATACAAAAGGCACAATGCCGACTTAAGTAAAAGAGGACTGACACTCTGACTTTCTATGATTTGAACCTCTCCTGTGAGTCCAGTTTTAGATCCTGATGCGTCACTTCAGGTTTACTTTACACCTTGCACCTTCTTATTGACGATGAAACACAGAAATTGCATCGGAATGTAATACAAAAGGCACAATGCCGACTTAAGTACAAGAGGACTGACATTCTAACTTTCAATGATTTGAACCTCCCCTGTGAGTCCAGTTTTAGATTTAGATGCTTCACTTCGGGTTTACTGTATACCTTGCACCTTCTTATTGACGAAGAAACACAGAAATTGCATCGGAAATAAATTCAAAAGGCACAAATTCGACTTAAGTACAAGAGGACAGACACATTAATTTCCTATGATTTGAACCTCTCCTGTGAGTCCAGTTTTTGATTCTGATGCTTCACTTCAGGTTTACTGTATACCTTGCACCTTCTTATTGACGATGAAACAACGAAATTGCATCGGAATTAAATACAGAAGGCACAATGCCGACTTAAGTACAAGAGGACTGACACTCTAACTCTCTATGATTTGAACCTCTTCTCTGAGTCCAGTTTTAGTTTCCGATGCTTCACTTCAGGTTTACTGTATACCTTGCACCTTCTTATTGACGATGAAACACAGAAATTGCATCGGAATTAAATTTAAAAGACACAATGCCGACTTAAGTACAAGAGGACTGACACTCTAACTATCTATGATTTGAACCTCTCCTGTGAGCCCAGTTTCAGATTCCGATGCTTGACTTCAGGTTTACTGTATCCCTTGGACCTTCTTATTGACGATGAAACACTGAACTTAAATCCGAATTTAATACAAAAGGCACAATGCCGACTTAGGAACAAGAGGACTGACACTCTCACTTTCTATGATTTGAACCTCTCCTGTGAGTCCAGTTTTAGATTCCGATGCTTCACTTCAGGTTTACTGTATCCCATGGACCTTCTTATTGACGATTAAACACAGGGTTTGCATCCGAATTGATTACAAAAGGCACAATGCCGACTTAAGTACAAGAGGACTGACACTCTCCCTTACTATGATTTGATCCTCTCCTGTGTGTCCAGTTTTAGATTCAGTTGCTTCACTTCAGGTTTACTGTATCCCTAGGACCTTCGTATTGACGATGAAACACAGAAATTGCATCCGAATTTAATACAAAAGGCACAATGCCGACTTAAGTAAAAGAGGACTGTCACTCTCTCTTTCTATGATTTGAACCTCTCCAGTGAGCCCAGTTTTAGACTCCGATGCTTCACTTCAGGTTTACTGTATACCTTGCTCCTTCTTATTGACGATGAAACACAGAAATTGCATCGGAATTAAATTCAGAAGGCACAATGCCGACTTAAGTACAAGAGGACTGACACTCTAACTCTCTATGATTTGAACCTCTTCTCTGAGTCCAGTTTTAGTTTGCGATGCTTCACTTCAGGTTTACTGTATACCTTGCACCATCTTATTGACGATGAAACACAGATATTGTATCGGAATTAAATTCAAAAGGCAGAATGCCGACTTAAGTACAAGAGGACTGACACTCTAACTCTCTATGATTTGAACCTCTCTTATGAGCCCATGTTTAGATTCCGATGCTTCACTTCAGGTTTACTGTATTCCTTGCACCTTCTTATTGACGAAGAAACACAGAAATTGCATCCGAATATAATACAAAAGGCACAATGCCGACTTAAGTAAAAGAGGATTGACACTCTGACTTTCTATGATTTGAACCTCTCCTTTGAGTCCAGTTTTAGATCCTGATGCGTCACTTCAGGGTTACTTTATACCTTGCACCTTCGTATTGACGATGAAACACAGAAATTGCATAGGAATGTAATACAAAAGGCACAATGCCGACTTAAGTACAAGAGGACTGACACTCTAACTTTCAATGATTTGAACCTCTCCTGTGAGTCCAGTTTCAGATTTAGATGCTTCACTTCGGGTTTACTGTATACCTTGCACCTTCATATTGACGATGAAACACAGAAATTGCATCGGAAATAAATTCAAAAGGCACAAATTCGACTTAAGTACAAGAGGACAGACACATTAATTTCCTATGATTTGAACCTCTCCTGTGAGTCCAGTTTTTGATTCTGATGCTTCACTTCAGGTTTACTGTATCCCTTGGACCTTCTTATTGACGATGAAACACAGAAATTGCATCCAAATTTAATACGAAAGGCACCATGCCGACTTAAGTGAAAGATGACTGACACTCTCACTTTCTATGATTTGAACCTCTCCTGTGAGTCCAGTTTCAGATTCCGATGCTTCACTTCAGGTTTACTATATCCCTTGGACCTTCGTATTGACGATGAAATACAGAAATTGCATCCGAATTTAATACAAAAGGCACAATGCCGACTTAAGAACAAGAGGACTGACACTCTCACTTTCAATGATTTGAACCTCTCCAGTGAGTCCAGTTTTAGATTCCGATGCTTCACTTCATGTTTACTGTATCCCATGGACATTCTTATTGACGATTAAACACAGAGTTTGCATCCGAATTGATTACAAAAGGCACAATGCCGACTTAAGTACAAGAGGACCGACACTCTCCCTTACTATGATTTAAACCTCTCCTGTGTGTCCAGCTTTAGATTCCGATGCTTCATTTCAGGTTTACTGCATCCCTTGGACCTTCGTATTGACGATGAAACACAGAAATTGCATCCGAATTTAATACAAAAGGCACAATGCCGACTTAAGTAAAAGAGGACTGTCACTCTTTCTTTCTATGATTTGAACCTCTCCAGTGAGTCCAGTTTTAGAATCCGATGCTTCACTTCAGGTTTACTGTATACCTTGCTCCTTCTTATTGACGATGAAACACAGAAATTGCATCGGAATTTAATACAAAAGGCACAATGCCGACTTAAGTACAAGAATACTGGCACTCTAACTTTCTATGATTTGAACCTCTCCTGTGAGTCCAGTTTTAGATTCCGATGCTTCACTTAAGGTTTACTGTATACCTTGCACCATCTTATTGACGATGAAACTTAGATATTGTATCGGAATTAAATTCAAAAGGCACAATGCCGACTTAAGTACAAGAGGACTGACACTCAAACTTTCTATGATTTGAACCTCTCCTATGCGTCCAGTTTTAGATTCTGATGCTTCACTTCAGGTTTACTGTATACCTTGCACCTTCTTATTGACGATGAAACACAGATATTCCATCGGAATTAAATTCAAAAGGCACAATGCCGACTTAAGTACATGAGGACTGACACTCTATCTTTCTTTGATTTGAACCTCTCCTGTGAGACCAGTTTTAGATTCCGATGCTTCACTTCAGGTTTACTGTATCCCTTGGACCTTCTTATTGACGATGAAACACAGAAATCGCATCCGAATTTAATACAAAAGGCACAATGCCGACTTAACTAAAAGAGGACTGTCACTCTCACTTTCTGTGATTTGAATCTCTCCTGTGAGTGGAGTTTTAGATTCCGATGCTTCACTTCAGGTTTACTGCATACCTTGCACTTTCTTATTGACGATGAAACACGGAAATTGCATCGGAATTAAATTGATAAGGCACAATGCCAACTTAAGTACAAGAGGACTGACACTCTAACTTTCTTAGATTTGAACCTCTCCTGTGATTCCAGTTTTAGATTCCGATGCTTCACCTCAGATTGACTGTATACCTTGGACATTCTTAATGACGATGAAACACAGAAATTGCATCCGAATTTAGTACAAAAGGCACAATGCCGACATAAGTACAAGAGGACTAACACTCTCACTTTCTATGATTTGAACCTCTCCTGTGAGTCCAGTTTTAGATTCCGATGCTTCCCTTCAGGTTTACTGCATCTCTTGGACCTTCTTATTGACGATGAAACACAGAAACTGCATGGAATTTAATACAAAAGGCACAATGCCGACTTAAGTAAAAGAGGACTGACACTCTCAGTTTCTATGATTTGAACTTCTCCTGTGAGTCCAGTTTTAGATTCCGATGCGTCACTTCAGGTTTACCGTCTTCCTTGCACCTCCTCATTGACGATGAAACACAGAAAATGCATCGGAATTTAATACAATGGCACAATGCCGCTTTACGTACAAGAGGACTGACTCTCTAACCATCTATGATTTGAACCACCCTGTGAGTCCAGTTTCAGATTCCGATGCTTCACTTCAGGTTTACTGTATCCCTTGGACCTTCTTATTGACGATGAGTTACAGAAATTGCATCCGAATTTAATACAAAAGCCACAAAGCCGACTTAAGTAAAAGAGGTCTGTCACTCTCTCTTTCTATGATTTGAACCTCTCCAGTGAGTCCAGTTTTAGATTCCGATGCTTCACATTAGGTTTACTGTATACCTTGCACCTTCTTATTGACGATGAAACATAGAAATTGCATCGGAATTAAATTCAAAGTGCACAATGCAGACTGAAGTACAAGAGGACTGACACTCTAACTCTCTATGATTTGAACCTCTCCTGTGCGTCCAGTTTTAGATTCCGATGCTTCATTTCAGGTTTACTGTATACCTTGCACCTTCTTATTGACGATGAGGCACAGAAATTGCATCCGAATTTAATACAAAAGGCACAATGCCGACTTAAGTACATGAGGACTGACATTCCCCCTTTCTATGATTTGAACCTCTCCTGTGAGTCCAGTTTTAGATTCCGATGCTTCACTTCAGGTTTACTGTATCCCTTGGACCTTCTTATTGACGATGAAACACAGAAATTGCATCCGAATTTAATACAAAATGCACAATGGCGACTTAACTAAAAGAGGACTGACACTCTAACTTTGTATGGTTTGAACCTCTCCTGTGACTCCAGTTTTAGATTCCGATGCTTAACTTCAGGTTTACTGTATACCATGCACCTTCTTATTGACGATGAAACACCGAAATTGCAACGGAATTTAATACAAAAGGCATAATGCCGACTTAAGTACAAGAGGTCTTACGCTTTCACTATCTATGATTTGAACCTCTCCTGTGAGTCCAGTTTTAGATTCCGATGCTTCGCTTCAGGTTTACTGTATCCCTTGGACCTTCTTATTGACGATGAAATACTGACATTGATCCGAATTTAATACAAAAGACACAATGCAGACTTAAGTAGAAGCGGACTGACACTCTCACTTTCTATGATTTGAACCTCTCCTGTGAGTCCAGATTTAGATTCCGATGTTTCACTTCAGGTTTACTGTATACCTTGCACCTTCTTTTGACGATGCAACACAGAAATTGCATCGGAATTAAATTCAAAAGGCATAATGCCGACTTAAGTACAAGAGGACTGACACTCTAACTCTCTATGATTTGAACCTCTCCTCTGAGTCCAGTTTTAGATTCCGGTGCTTTACTTCAGGTTTACTGTATACCTTGCACCTTCTTATTGACGATGAAACACAGAATTTGCATCGGAATTAAATTCAAAAGACACAATGCCGACTAAAGTACAAGAGGACTGACACTCTAAATATCTATGTTTTGAACCTCTTCTGTGAGTCCAGTTTTATATTCCGACGCTTCACTTCAGGTTTACTGTAATCCTTGGACCTTCTTATTGACGATGAAACACAGAAATTGCATCCGAATTTAATACAAAAGGCACAATGCCGACTTAAGGACAAGAGGACTGACACTCTCACTTTCTATGATTTGAACCTCTCCTGTGAGCCCAGTTTTAGATTCCGATGCTTCACTTCAGGTTTACTGTATTCCTTGCACCTTCTTATTGACGATGAAACACAGAAATTGCATCCAAATTTAATACAAAAGACACAATGCCGACTTAAGTAAAAGAGGACTGACACTCTCACTTTCTATGATTTGAACCTCTCCTGTGAGTCCAGTTTTAGATTCTGATACTTCACTTCAGGTTTACTGTATACCTTGCACCTTCTTATTGACGATGAAACACAGAAATTGCATCGGAATGTAATACAAAAGGCATAATGCCGACTTAAGTACAAGAGGACTGACACTCTAACTTTCAATGACTTGAACCTCTCCTGTGAGTCCAGTTTTAGATTTAGAAGCTTCACTTCAGGTTTACTGTATACCTCGCACCTTCTTATTGACGATGAAACACGGAAATAGCATCGGAAATAAATTCAAAAGGCACAAATTCGACTTAAGTACAAGAGGACAGACACATTAATTTCCTATGATTTGAACCTCTCCCGTGAGTCCAGTTTTAGATTCCGATGCTTCACTTCAGGTTTACTGTATCCCTTGGACCTTCGTATTGACGATAAAACACAGAAATTGCATCCGAATTTAATACAAAAGGCACCATACCGACATAAGTGAAAGATGACTGACACTCTCACTTTCTATGATTGGAACCTCTCCTGTGAGTCCAGTTTTAGATTCCGTTGCTGCACTTCAGGTTTACTGTATACCTTGCACCTTCTTATTGACGAGGAAACACCGAAATTGCATCGGAATTTAATACAAAAGGCAAAATGCCTACTTAAGTACAAGAGGACTAACGCTCTCACTATCTATGATTTGAACCTCTCCTGTGAGTGCAGTTTTAGATTCCGATGCTTCACTTCAGGTTTACTGTATCCCTTGGACCTTCTTATTGACGATAAAACACAGAAATTGCATCCAGATTTAAAACAAAAGGCACCATGCCGACTTAAGTGAAAGATGACTGACACTCTCACTTTCTATG
Organism: Schistocerca americana; assembly: GCF_021461395.2. Lineage (NCBI taxonomy): Eukaryota > Metazoa > Arthropoda > Insecta > Orthoptera > Acrididae > Schistocerca > Schistocerca americana. The sequence goes on along the minus strand of NW_025725933.1, from coordinate 80,918 downwards.
ATTTGAACCTATCCTGTGAGTCCAGTTTCAGATTCCGATGCTTCACTTCAGGTTTACTGTATCCCTTGGACCTTCGTATTAACGATGAAATACAGAAATTGCATCCGAATTTAATACAAAAGGCACAATGCAGACTTAAGTAATAGCGAACTGACACTCTCTCTTTCTATGATTTGAACCACTCCTGTGAGTCCAGTTTTAGATTCCGATGTTTCACTTCAGGTTTACTGTATACCTTGCACCTTCTTATTGACGATGAAACAACGAAATTGCATCGGAATTAAATTCAGAAGGCACAATGCCGACTTAAGTACAAGAGGACTGACACTCTAACTCTCTATGATTTGAACCTCTTCTCTGAGTCCAGTTTTAGTTTCCGATGCTTCACTTCAGGTTTGCTGTATACCTTGCTCCTTCTTATTGACGATGAAACACAGAAATTGCATCGGAATTAAATTTAAAAGACACAATGCCGACTTAAGTACAAGAGGACTGTCACTCGAACTATCTATGATTTGAACCTCTCCTGTGAGCCCAGTTTCAGATTCCGATGCTTCACTTCAGGTTTACTGTATCCCTTGGACCTTCTTATTGACGATGAAACACAGAACTTGCATCCGAATTTAATACAAAAGGCACAATGCCGACTTGGGAACAAGAGGACTGACACTCTCTCGTTCTATGATTTGAACCTCTCCTGTGAGTCCAGTTTTAGATTCCGATGCTTCACTTCAGGTTTACTGTATCCCATGGACCTTCTTGTTGACGATTAAACACTGGGTTTGCATCCGAATTGATTACAAATGGCACAATGCCGACTTAAGTACAAGAGGACTGACACTCTCCCTTACTATGATTTGATCCTCTCCTGTGTGTCCAGTTTTAGATTCCGTTGCTTTACTTCAGGTTTACTGTATCCCTAGGACCTTCATATTGACGATGAAACACAGAAATTGCATCCGAATTTAATACAAAAGGCACAATGCCGACTTAAGTAAAAGAGGACTGTCACTCTCTCTTTCTATGATTTGAACCTCTCCAGTGAGTCCAGTTTTAGACTCCGATGCTTCACTTCAGGTTTACTGTATACCTTGCTCCTTCTTATTGACGATGAGACACAGAAATTGCATCGGAATTTAATACAAAAGGCACAATGCCGACTTAAGTACAAGAATACTGGCACTCTAACATTCTATGATTTAAACCTCTCCTGTGAGTCCAGTTTTAGATTCCGATGCTTCACTTCAGGTTTACTGTATACGTTGCACCGTCTTATTGACGATGAAACACAAAAATTGAATCGGAATTCAACTAAAGAGGCGCAATGCCGACTTAAGTACAAGTGGACTGACACTCTCCCTTTTTATGATTTGAACCTCTCCTGTGAGTCCAGTTTCAGATTCCGATGCTTCACTTCAGGTTTACTGTATCCCTTGGACATTCTTATTGACGATGAAACACAGAAATTGCATACGAATATAATACAAATGGCACAATGCCGACTTAAGTACAAGAGGACTGACACTCTCCCTTTTTATGATTTGAACCTCTCCTGTGAGTCCAGTTTTAGATTCCGATGCTTCACTTCAGGTTTACTGTATACCTTGCACCATCTTATTGACGATGAAACACAGATATTGTATCGGAATTAAATCCAATAGGCTCAATGCCGACTTAAGTACAAGAGGACTGACACTCTAACTATCGATTATTTGAATCCCTCCTGTGAGTCCAGTTTTAGATTCCGATGCTTCACTTCAGGTTTACTGTATCCCTTGGACCTTCTTATTGACGATGAAACACAGAAATTGCATACGAGTTTAATACAAAAGGCACAATGCCGACTTAAGTACAAGAGGACTGACACTCTCCCTTTTTATGATTTGAACCTCTCCTGTGAGTCCAGTTTTAGATTCCGATGCTTCACTTCAGGTTTACTGTATCCCTTGGACTGTCTTATTGACGATGAAACACAGAAATTGCATCCGAATTTAATACAAAAGCACAATGGCGACTTAAGTACAAGAGGACCGACACTCTAACTGTCTATGTTTTGAACCTCTCTTGTGAGTCCAGTTTTAGATTCCGATGCTTCACTTCAGGTTTACTGTATCCCTTGGACCTTCTTATTGACGATGAATTACAGAAATTGCATCCGAATTAAATACAAAAGGCACAATGCCGACTTAAGTAAAAGAGGACTGACACTTTAACTCTCTATGATTTGAACCTGTCCTGTGCGTCCAGTTTTAGATTCCGATGCTTCATTTCAGGTTTACTGTATACCTTGCACCTTCTTATTGACGATGAAGCACAGAAATTGCATCCGAATTTAATACAAAAGGCACAATGCCGACTTAAGTACAAGATGACTGACACTCCCCCTTTGTATGATTTGAACCTCTCCTGTGAGTCCAGTTTTAGATTCCGATGCTTCACTTCAGGTTTACTGTATCCCTTGAACCCTCTTATTGACGATAAAACACAGAAATTGCATCCGAATTTAATACAAAATGCACAATGGCGACTTAACTAAAAGAGGACTGACACTCTAACTTTCTATGATTTGAACCTCTCCGGTGAGTCCAGTTTTGGATTCAGATGCTTCACTTCATTTTTACTGTATACCTTGCACCATCTTATTGACGATGAAACACAGAAATTGCATCGGAATTAAATTCAAAAGGCACAAATTCCACTTAAGTATAAGAGAACTGACACCCTAAATCTCTATGATTTCAACCTCTCCTGTGAGTCCAGTTTTAGATTCCGATGCTTAACTTCAGGTTTACTGTATCCCTTGGACCTTCTTATTGACGATGAAACACAGAAATTGCATCCGAAATTAATACAAAAACCAGAATGGCGACTTAACTAAAAGAGGACTGACACTCTAACTTTCTATGATTTGAACCTGTCCTGTGCGTCCAGTTTTAGATTCCGATGCTTCACTTCAGGTTTACTGTATACCTTGCACCTTCTTATTGACGATGAAACACCGAAATTTCATCGGAATTTAATACAAAAGGCATAATGCCGACTTAAGTACAAGAGGACTTACGCTTTCACTATCTATGATTTGAACCTCTCCTGTGAGTCCAGTTTTAGATTGCGATGCTCCGCTTCAGGTTTACTGTATCCCTTGGACCTTCTTATTGACGATGAAATATAGACATTGATCCGAATTTAATACAAAAGGCACAATGCAGACTGAAGTAAAAGCGGACTGACACTCTCTCTTTCTATGATTTCAACCTCTCCCGTGAGTCCAGATTTAGATTCCGATGTTTCACTTCAGGTTTACTGTATACCTTGCACCTTCTTTTGACGATGCAACACAGAAATTGCATCGGAATTAAATACAAAAGGCATAATGCCGACTTAAGTACAAGAGGACTGACACTCTAAATATCTATGATTTGAACCTCTCCTGTGAGTCCAGTTTTATATTCCGATGCTTCACTTCAGGTTTAATGTAACCCTTGGACCTTCTTATTGACGATGAAACACAGAAATTGCATCCGAATTTAATACAAAAGGCACAATGCCGACTTAAGTACAAGAGGACTGACACTCTCACCTTCTATGATTTGAACCTCTCCCGTGAGCCCAGTTTTAGATTCCGATGCTTCACTTCAGGTTTACTGTATTCCTTGCACCTTCTTATTGACGATGAAACACAGAAATTGCATCCGAATTTAATACAAAAGACACAATGCCGTCTTAAGTAAAAGAGGACTGACACTCTCACTTTCTATGATTAGAACCTCTCCTGTGAGTCCAGTTTTAGAATCTGATGCTTCACTTCAGGTTTACTGTATGCCTTGCACCTTCTTATTGATGATGAAACAGAGAAATTGCATCGGAATGTAATACAAAAGGCACAGTGCCGACTTAGGTACAAGAGGACTGACACTCTAACTTTCAATGATTTGAACCTCTCCTGTGAGTCCAGTTTTAGATTTAGAGGCTTCACTTCAGGTTTACTGTATACCTTGCACCTTCGTATTGACGATGAAACACAGAAATAGCATCGGAAATAAATTCAAAAGGCACAAATTCGACTTAAGTACAAGAGGACAGACACATTAATTTCCTATGATTTGAACCTCTCCTGTGAGTCCAGTTTTAGATTCCGATGCTTCACTTCAGGTTTACTGTATCCCTTGGACCTTCGTATTGACGATGAAACACAGAAATTGCATCCGAATTTAATACAAAAGGCACCATGCCGACTTAAGTGAAAGATGACTGACAGTCTCACTTTCTATGATTTGAACCTCTCCTGTGAGTCCAGTTTTAGATTCCGTTGCTTCACTTCAGGTTTACTGTATACCTTGCACCTTCTTATTGACGATGAAACACCGAAATTGCATCGGAATTTAATACAAAAGGCATAATGCCGACTTTAGTACAAGAGGACTAACGTTCTCACTATCAATGATTTGAGACTCTCCAGTGAGTCCAGTTTTAGATTCCGATGCTTCACTTCAGGTTTACAGTATCATTTGGACCTTCTTATTGACGATGAAACACAGAAATTGCATCCAGATTTAATACAAATGGCACCATGCCGACTTAAGTGAAAGATGACTGACACTCTGACTTTCTATGATTTGAACCTCTCCTGTGAGTCCAGTTTCAGATTCCGATGCTTCACTTCAGGTTTACTGTATCCCTTGGACCTTCGTATTGACGATGAAATACAGAAATTTCATCCGAATTTAATACAAAAGGCACAATGCAGACTTAAGTAAAAGCGAACTGACACTCTCTCTTTCTATGATTTGAACCACTCCTGTGAGTTCAGTTTTAGATTCCGATGTTTCACTTCAGGTTTACTGTATACCTTGAACCTTCTAATTGACGATAAAACAACGAAATTGCATCGGAATTAAATTCAGAAGGAACAATGTCGACTTAAGTACAAGAGGACTGACACTCTCACTTTCTATGATTTGAACCTCTCCTGTAAGTCCAGTTTTAGATTCCGATGGTTCACTTCAGGTTTACTGTATCCCATGCACCATCTTATTGACGATTAAACACAGGGTTTGCATCCGAATTGATTACAAAAGGCACAATGTCGACTTAAGTACAAGAGGACTGACACTCTCCCTTACTATGATTTGATCCTCTCCTGTGTATCCAGTTTTAGATTCCAATGCTTCACTTCAAGTTTATTGTATCCCTAGGACCTTCGTATTGACGATGAAACACAGAAATTGCATCCGAATTTAATACAAAAGGCACAATGCCGACTTAAGTAAAAGAGGACTGTCACTCTCTCTTTCTATGATTTGAACCTCTCCAGTGAGTCCAGTTGTAGACTCCGATGCTTCACTTCAGGTTTACTGTATACCTTGCACCTTCTTATTGACAATGAAACACAGAAATTGCATCGGAATGTAATACAAAAGGCACAATGCCGACTTAAGTACAAGAATACTGACACTCTAACTTTCTATGATTTGAACCTCTCATGTGAGTCCAGTTTTGAATTCCGACGGTTCAATTAAGGTTTATTGTATACCTTGCACCGTCTTATTGACGATGAAACACAAAAATTGAATCGGAATTCAACTCAAGAGGCACAATGGCGACTTAAGTACAAGTGGACTGACACTCTAACTTTCTATGATTCGAACCTCTCCAGTGAGTCCAGTTTTAGATTCCGATGCTTCACTTCAGGTTTACTGTATACCTTGCACCTTCTTACTGACGATGAAACACAGATATTGTATCGGAATTAAATTCAAAAGGCACAATGCCGACTTTAGTACAAGAGGACTGACACTCTAACTCTCTATGATTTGAACCTCTCTTGTGTGTCCAGTTTAGGATCCCGATGCTTCACTTCAGGTTTACCGTATACCTTGCACCTTCTTATTGACGATGAAACACAGAAACTGCATCGGAATTAAATTCAAAAGACACAATGGCGACTTATGTATAAGAGGACTGACACTCTAGCTATCTATGATTCGAATCCCTCCTGTGAGTCCAGTTTTAGATTCCGATGCTTCACTTCAGGTTTACTGTATCCCTTGGACCTTCTTATTGACGATGAAACACAGATATTGCATCCGAATTTAATACAAAGGGCACAATGCCGACTTAAGTACAAGAGGACTGACACTCTCCCTTTCTATGATTTGAACTTCTCCTGTTCGTCCAGTTTTAGATTCCGATGCTTCACTTCAGGTTTACTGTATACCTTGCACCTTCTTATTGACGATGAAACACAAAAATTGCATTCGAATTTAATACAAAAGGCACAATGCCGACATAAGTACAAGAGGACTGACACTCTCCCTTTCTGTGATTTGGACCTCTCCTGTGAGTCCAGGCATTGTGCCTTTTGTATTAAAGTCGGATGCAATTTCTGTGTTTCATAGTCAATAAGAAGGTCCAAGGGATACAGTAAACCTGAAGTTAAGCATCGGAATCTAAAACTGGACTCACAGGAGGGGTTCAAATCATAGAAAGTTAGAGTATCAGTCCTCTTGTACTTAAGTCGGCATTGTGCCTTTTTTATAAAATTCGGATGCAATTTCTGTGTTTCATCGTCAATAAGAAGGTCCAAGGGATACAGTAAACCTGAAGTTAAGCATCGGAAACTAAAACTGGACTCACAGCACAGGTTCAAATCTTAGAAAGTTAGAGTTTCAGTCCTCTTGTACTTAAGTCGGCATTGTGCCTTTTGTATTAAATTCGGATGCAACTTCTGTGTTTCATCGTCAATAAGAAGGTCCAAGGGATACAGTAAAACTGAAGTGAAGCATCGGAATCTAAAACTGGACTAACAGGAGTGGTTCAAATCATAGAAAGTTAGAGTATTAGTCCTCTTGTACTTAAGTCGGCATTGTGCCTTTGTATTAAATTCGGATCCAATTTCTGTGTTTCATCGTCAGTAAGAAGGTCCAAGGGATACAGTAAACCTGAAGTTAAGCATCCGAATCAAAAACTGGTCTCACAGCAGAGGTTCAAATCATAGAAAGTTAGAGTTTCAGTCCTCTTGTACTTAAGTCGGCATTGTGCCTTTTGTATTAAATTCGGATGCAATTTCTGTGTTTCATCGTCAATAGGAAGGTCCAAGGGATACAGTAAACCTGAAGTTAAGCATCGGAATCTAAAACTGGACTCACAGGACGTTTTCAAATCATAGAAAGTTAGAGTACCAGTCCTCTTGTACTTAAGTCGGCATTGTACCTTTTTTATTAATTTCGGATGCAATTTCTGTGTTTCATCGTCAATAAGAAGGTCCAAGGGATACAGTAAACCTGACGTGAAGCATCGGAAACTAAAACTGGACTCACAGCAGAGGTTCAAATCATAGAATGTTAGAGTATCAGTCCTCTTGTACTTAAGTCGGCATTGTGCCTTTTTTATTGAATTCGGATGCTATTTCTGTGTTTCATCGTCAGTAAGAAGGTCCAACGGATACAGTAAACCTGAAGTTAAGCATCGGAATCTAAAACTGGACTCACAGGAGGGGTTCAAATCATAGAAAGTTAGAGTATCAGTCCTCTTGTACTTAAGTCGGCATTGTGCCTTTTCTATTAAATTCGGATGCAATTTCTGTGTTTCATCGTCAATAAGAAGGTCCAAGGGATACAGTTAACCTGAAGTGAAGCATCGGAAACTAAAACTGGACTCACAGGAGGGGTTCAATTCATAGAAAGTTAGAGTACCAGTCCTCTTGTACTTAGGTCGGCATTGTGCCTTTTTTATTAATTTCGGATGTAATTTCTGTGTTTCATCGTCACTAAGAAAGTCCAAGGGATACAGTAAACCTGACGCGAAGCATCGGAAACTGAAACTGGACTCACAGCAGAGGTTCAAATCATAGAAAGTTAGAGTATCAGTCCTCTTGTACTTATGTCGGCATTGTGCCTTTTGTATTATATTCGGATGCAACTTCTGTGTTTCATCGTCAATGAGAAGGTCCAAGGTATACAGTAAACCTGAAATGAAGCATCGGAAACTAAAACTGGACTCACAGCAGAGGTTGAAATCATAGAAAGTTAGAGTTACAGTCCTCTTGTACTTAAGTCGGCACTATGCCTTTTGTATTAAATTCGGACGCAATTTCTGTGTTTCATCGTCAATAAGAAGGTCCAAGGGATACAGTAAATGTGAAGTGAAGCATCGGAAACTAAAACTGGACTCACAGCAGAGGTTCAAATCATAGAAAGTTAGAGTTTCAGTCCTCTTGTACTTAAGTCGGCATTGTGGTTTTTGTATTAAATTCGGATGCAATTTCTGTGTTTCATCGTCAATAAGAAGGTCCAAGGGATACAGTAAACCTGAAGTGAAGCATCGGAATCTAAAACTGGACTCACAGCAGAGGATCAAAACATAGAAAGTTAGAGTTTCAGTCCTCTTGTACTTAAATCGGCATTGTGATTTTTGTATTAAATTCGGATGCAATTTCTGTGTTTCATCGTCAATAAGAGGGTCCAAGGGATACAGTAAACCCGAAGTAAAGCATCGGAAACTAAAACTGGACTCACAGGAGAGGTTCAAATCATAGAAAGTTAGAGTATCAGTGCTCTTGTACTTAAGTCGACATTGTGCCTTTTGTATTAAATTCGGATGCAATTTCTGTGTTACATCGTCAATAGGAAGGTCCAAGGGATACAGTAAACCAGACGTTAAGCATCGGAATCTAAAACTGGACTCACAGGAGGGGTTCAAATCATAGAAAGTTAGAGCATCAGTCCTCTTGTACTTAAGTCGGCATTGTGCCTTTTTATTAAATTCGGATGCAATTTCTGTGTTTCATCGTCAAGAAGAAGGTCCAAGGGAAACAGTAAACCTGAAGTGAAGCATCGGAAACTAAAACTGGACTCACAGCAGAGGTTCAAATCATAGAAAGTTAGAGTTTCAGTCCTCTTGTACTTAAGTCGGCATTGTGCCTTTTGTATTAAATTCGGATGCAATATCTGTGTTTCATCGTCAATAAGAAGGTCCAAGGGATACAGTAAACATGAAGTGAAGCATCGGAAACTAAAACTGGACTCACAGGAGGGGTTCAAATCAAAGAAAGTTAGAGTTTCAGTCCTCTTGTACTTAAGTCGGCATTGTGCCTTTTGTATTAAATTCGGATGCAATTTCTGTGTTTCATCGAAATAAGAGGGTCCAAGGGATACAGTAAACCTGAAGTGAAGCATCGGAATCTAAAACTGGACTCACAGGAGAGGTTCAAATCATAGAAAGTTAGAGTATTAGTCCTCTTGTACTTAAGTCGGCATTGTGCCTTTTGTATTAAAGTCGGATGCAATTTCTGTGTTTCATCGTCAATAAGAAGGTCCAAGGGATACAGTAAACCTGAAGTTAAGCATCGGAATCTAAAACTGGACTCACAGGAGGGGTTCAAATCATAGAAAGTTAGAGTATCAGTCCTCTTGTACTTAAATCGGCATTGTGCCTTTTTTATAAAATTCGGATGCAATTTCTGTGTTTCATCGTCAATAAGAAGGTCCAAGGGATACAGTAAACCTGAAGTTAAGCATCGGAAACTAAAACTGGACTCACAGCACAGGTTCAAATCTTAGAAAGTTAGAGTTTCAGTCCTCTTGTACTTAAGTCGGCATTGTGCCTTTTGTATTAAATTCGGATGCAACTTCTGTGTTTCATCGTCAATAAGAAGGTCCAAGGGATACAGTAAAACTGAAGTGAAGCATCGGAAACTAAAACTAGACTCACAGCAGAGGTTCAAATCATAGAAAGTTCGAGTTTCAGTCCTCTTGTACTTAAGTCGTCATTGTGCCTTTTGTATTAAATTCGGATGCAATTTCTGTGTTTCATCGTCAATAAGACGATCCAAGGGATACAGTAAACCTGAAGTGAAGCATCGGAAACTTAAACTGGACTCACAGCAGAGGTTCAAATCATAGAAAGTTACAGTTTCAGTCCTCTTGTACTTAAGTCGGCATTGTGCCTTTTGTATTAAATTCGGACGCAATTTCTGTGTTTCATCGTCAATAAGAAGGTCCAAGGGATACAGTAAACCTGAAGTGTAGCATCGGATATTAAAACTGGACTCACAGCAGAGGTTCAAATCATAGAATTGAAGAGTTTCGATATTGTTTTCTTAAGTCGGCATTGTGCCTTTTGTATTAAATTCGGATGCAATTTCTGTGTTTCATCGTCAATAAGAAGATCCAAGGGATACAGTTAACCTGAAGTGAAGCATCGGAAACTAAAACTGGACTCCCAGCAGAGGTTTCAAATCATAGAAAGATAGAGTTTCAGTCCTCTTGTACTTAAGTCGGCGTTGTGCCTTTTGTATTAAATTCGGATGCAATTTCTGTGTTTCATCATCAATAAGAAGGTCCAAGGGATACAGTAAACCAGAAGTTAAGCATCGGAATCTAAAACTGGACTAACAGGAGGGGTTCAAATCATAGAAAGTTAGAGTATTAGTCCTCTTGTACTTAAGTCGGCATTGTGCCTTTGTATTAAATTCGGTTCCAATTTCTGTGTTTCATCGTCAGTAAGAAGGTCCAAGGGATACAGTAAACCTGAAGTTAAGCATCCGAATCTAAATCTGGTCTCACAGCAGAGGTTCAAATCATAGAAAGTTAGAGTTTCAGTCGTCTTGTACTTAAGTCGGCATTGTGCCTTTTGTATTAAATTCGGATGCAATTTCTGTGTTTCATCGTCAATAAGAAGGTCCAAGGGATACAGTAAACCTGAAGTTAAGCATCGGAATCTAAAACTGGACTCACAGGACGTTTTCAAATCATAGAAATTTAGAGTACCAGTCCTCTTGTACTTAAGTCGGCATTGTACCTTTTTTATTAATTTCGGATGCAATTTCTGTGTTTCATCGTCAATAAGAAGGTCCAAGGGATACAGTAAACCTGACGTGAAGCATCGGAAACTAAAACTGGACTCACAGCAGAGGTTCAAATCATAGAATGGTAGAGTATCAGTCCTCTTGTACTTAAGTCGGCATTGTGCCTTTTGTATTAAATTCGGATGCAATTTCTGTGTTTCATCGTCAATAAGAAGGTCCGAGGGAAACAGTAAACCTGAAGTGAAGCATCGAGAACTAAAACTGGACTCACAGCAGAGGTTCAAATCATAGAAAGTTAGAGTTTCAGTCCTCTTGTACTTTAGTCGGCATTGTTCCTTTTGTATTAAATTCGGATGCAATTTCTGTGTTGCATCGTCAATAAAAAGGTCCAAGGGATACAGTAAACCTGATGTTAAGCATCGGAAACTAAAACTGGACTCACAGGAGGGGTTCAAATCATAGAAAGTTAGAGTTTCAGTCTTCTTGTACTTAAGTCGACATTGTGCCTTTGTATTAAATTCGGATGCAATTTCTGTGTTTCATCGAAATAAGAAGGTCCAAGGGATACAGTAAACTTAAAGTGAAACATCTGAATCTAAAATTGGACCTACAGGAGAGGTTCAAATCACAGAAAGTTAGAGTATCAGTCCACTTGTACTTAAGTCGGCATTGTGCCTTTTGTATTAAATTCGGTTGCAATTTCTGTGTTTCATCGTCAATAAGAAGGTCCAAGGGATACAGTAAACCTGAAGTTAAGCATCGGAATCTAAAACTGGACTCACAGGAGGGGTTCAAATCATAGAAAGTTAGAGTATCAGTCCTCTTGTACTTAAGTCGGCATTGTGCCTTTTTTATAAAATTCGGATGCAATTTCTGTGTTTCATCGTCAATAAGAAGGTCCAAGGGATACAGTAAACCTGAAGTTAAGCATCGGAAACTAAAACTGGACTCACAGCAGAGGTTCAAATCTTAGAAAGTTAGAGTTTCAGTCCTCTTGTACTTAAGTCGGCATTGTGCCTTTTGTATTAAATTCGGATGCAATTTCTGTGTTTCATCGTCAATAAGAAGGTCCAAGGGATACAGTAAACCAGAAGTTAAGCATCGGAATCTAAAACTGGACTCACAGGAGGGGTTCAAATCATAGAAAGTTAGAGTATTAGTCCTCTTGTACTTTAGTCGGCATTGTGCCTTATGTATTAAATTCGGATCCAATTTCTGTGTTTCATCGTCAATAAGAAGGTCCAAGGGATACAGTAAATCTGAAGTTAAGCATCGGAATCTAAAACTGGTCTCACAGCAGTGGTTCAAATCATAGAAAGTTAGAGTTTCAGTCCTCTTGTACTTAGGTTGGCATTGTGCCTTTTGTATTAAATTCGGATGCAATTTCTGTGTTTCATCGTCAATATGAAGGTCCAAGGGATACAGTAAACCTGACGTGAAGCATCGGAAACTGAAACTGGACTCACAGCAGAGGTTCAAATCATAGAAAGTTAGAGTATCAATCCTCTTGTACTTAAGTCGGCATTGTGCCTTTTGTATTATATTCGGATGCAATTTCTGTGTTTCATCGTCAATGAGAAGGTCCAAGGTTTACAGTGAACCTGACATGAAGCATCGGAAACTAAAACTGGACTCACAGCAGAGGTTCACATCAATGAAAGTTAGAGTTTCAGTCCTCTTGTACTTAAGTCGGCATTGTGCCTTTTGCATTAAATTCGGACGCAATTTCTGTGTTTCATCGTCAATAAGAAGGTCCAAGGGATACAGTAAATGTGAAGTGAAGCATCGGAAACTAAAACTGGAATCACAGCAGAGGTTCAAATCATAGAAAGTTAGAGTTTCAGTCCTCTTGTACTTAAGTCGGCATTGTGATTTTTGCATTAAATTCGGATGCAATTTCTGTGTTTCATCGTCAATAAGAGGGTCCAAGGGTTACAGTAAACCCGAAGTGAAGCATCGAAATCTAAAACTGGACTCACAGGAGAGGTTCAAATCAGAGAAAGTTAGAGTATCAGTCCTCTTGTACTTATGTCGGCATTGTGCATTTTGTATTAAATTCGGATGCAATTTCTGTGTTTCATCGTCAATAGGAAGGTCCAAGGGATACAGTAAACCAGACGTTAAGCATCGGAATCTAAAACTGGACTCACAGGAGGGGTTTCAAATCATAGAAAGTTAGAGTATCAGTCCTCTTGTACTTAAGTCGGCATTGTGCCTTTTTATTAAATTCGGATGCAATTTCTGTGTTTCATCGTCAGTAAGAAGGTCCAAGGGATACAGTAAACCTGAAGTGAAGCATCGGAAACTAAAACTGGACTCACAGGAGGGGTTCAAATCATAGAAAGTTAGAGTATCAGTCCTCTTGTACTTAAGTCGGCATTGTGTCGTTTTATTAAATTCGGATGCAATTTCTGTGTTTCATCGTCAATAAGAAGGTCCAAGGGATACAGTAAACCTGAAGTTAAGCATCGGAATCTAAAACTGGACTCACAGGAGGGGTTCAAATCATAGAAAGTTAGAGTATCAGTCCTCTTGTACTTAAGTCGGCATTGTGCATTTTTTTATTAAATTCGGATGCAATTTCTGTGTTTCATCGTCAATAAGAAGGTCCAAGGGATACAGTAAACCTGAAGTGAAGCATCGGAAACTAAAACTGGACTCACAGCAGAGGTTCAAATCATAGAAAGTTAGAGTATCAGTCCCCTTGTACTTAAGTCGGCATTGTGCCTTTTGTATTAAATTCGGATGCATTTTCTGTGTTTCATCGTCAATAAGAAGGTCCAAGGGATACAGTAAACCTGAAGTGAAGCATCGGAAACTAAAACTGGACTCACAGCAGAGGTTCAAATCATAGAAATTTAGAGTGTCAGTCCTGTAGTGCTTAAGTCGGCATTGTGCCTTTTGTATTCAATTCGGATGCAATTTCTGTGTTTCTTCGTCAATAAGAAGGTCCAAGGGATACAGTAAACCTGAAGTGAAGCATCGGAAACTAAAACTGGACTCACAGCAGAGGTTCAAATCATAGAAAGGAAGAGTTTCAGTTCTCTTGTACTTAAGTCGGCACTGTGCCTTTTGTATTAAATTCGAATGCAATTTCTGTGTTTCATCGTCAATAAGAAGATCCAAGGGATACAGTCAACCTGAAGTGAAGCATCGGAAACTAAAACTGGACTCACAGCAGAGGTTCTAATCATAGAAAGTTAGAGTTTCAGTCCTCTTGTACTTAAGTCGGCATTGTGCCTTTTGTATTAAATTCAGATGCAATTTCTGTGCTTCATCGTCAATAAGAAGGTCCAAGGGATACAGTAAACCTGAAGTGAAGCATCGGAATCTAAAACTGGATTCACAGGAGGGGTTCAAATCATAGAAAGTTAGAGTATTAGTATTCTTGTACTTAAGTCGGCATTGTGCCTTTTGTATTAAATTCGGATCCAATTTCTCTGTTTCATCGTCAATAAGAAGGTCCAAGGGATACAGTAAACCTGAAGTTAAGCATCGGAATCTAAAACCGGTCTCACAGCAGTGGTTCAGATCATAGAAAGTTACAGTTTCAGTCCACTTGTACTTAAGTCGGCATTGTGCCTTTTGTATTAAATTCGGATGCAATTTCTGTGTTTCATCGTCAATAAGAAGGTCCAAGTGAAACAGTAAACCAGAAGTGAAGCATCGGAAACTAAAACTGGACTCACAGCAGAGGTTCAAATCATAGAAAGTTAGAGTTTCAGTCCTCTTGTTCTTAAGTCGGCATTGTGCCTTTTGTGTTACATTCGGATGCAATTTCTGTGTTTCATCGTCAATAAGAAGGTCCAAGGGATACAGTAAACCTGAAGTGAAGCATCGGAAACTAAAACTGGACTCACAGGAGGGGTTCAAATCATAGAAAGTTAGAGTTTCAGTCCTCTTGTACTTAAGTCGGCATTGTGCCTTTTGTATTAAATTCGTATGCAATTTCTGTGTTTCATCGAAATAAGAGGGTCCAAGGGATACAGTAAACCTGAAGTGAAGCATCGGAATCTAAAACTGGACTCACAGGAGAGGTTCAAATCATAGAAAGTTAGAGTTTCAGTCCTCTTGTACTTAAGTCGGCATTGTGCCTTTTGTATTAAATTCGGATGCAATTTCTGTGTTTCATCGTCAATAAGAAGGTCCAAGGGATACAATGGACAAGGGACACAATGCCGACTTGAGTACGAGAGGACTGAAACTATAACTTTCTATGTTTTGAACCTTTGCTGTGAGTCCAGTTTTAGTTTCCGATGCTTGACTTCAGGTTTACTGTATCCCTTGGACCTACTTATTGACGATGAAACACAGAAATTGCATCCGAATTTAATACAAAAGGCACAATGCCGACTTAAGTACAAGAGGACTGAAACTCTAACTTTCTATGATTTGAACCTCTGCTGTGAGTCCAGTTTTAGTTTCCGATGCTTCACTTCTGGTTTACTGTTTCACTTGGACCTTCTTATTGACGATGAAACACAGAAATTGCATCCGAATTTAATACAAAAGGCACAATGCCGACTTAAGCACAAGAGGACTGATACTCTAACTTTCTATGATTTGAAACTCTGCTGTGAGTCCAGTTATAGTTTCCGATGCTTCACGTCAGGTTTACTGTATCCCTTGACCTTCTTATTGACGATGAAACACAGAAATTGCATCCGAAATTAATAAAAAAGGCACAATGCCGACTTAAGTACAAGAGGACTGGCACTCTAACTTTCTATGATTTGAACCCCTCCTGTGAGTCCAGTTTTAGATTCCGATGCATAACTTCAGGTTTACTGTATCCCTTGGACCTTCTTATTGAAGATGAAACACAGAAAATTGCATCCGAATTTAATACAAAAGGCACAATGCCGACTTAAGTACAAGTGGACTGAAACTGTAACTTTCTATGATCTGAACCACTGCTGTGAGACCGGTTTTAGATTCCGATGCTTAACTTCAGGTTTACTGTATCCCTTGGACCTTCTTATTGACGATGAAACAGAGAAATTGGATCCGAATTTAATACAAAAGGCACAATGCCGACTTAAGTACAAGAATACTAATACTCTAACTTTCTATGATTTGAACCCCTCCTGTGAGTCCAGTTTTAGATTCCGATGCTTAACTTCAGGTTTACTGTATCCCTTGGACCTTCTTATTGACGATGAAGCACAGAAATTGCATCTGAATTTAATACAAAAGGCACAATGCCGACTTAAGTACAAGAGGACTGAAACTCTAACTTTCTATGATTTGAACCTCTGCTGTGAGTCCAGTTTTAGTTTCCGATGCTTCACTTCAGGTTAACTGTATCCCTTGGATCTTCTTATTGACGATGAAACACAGAAATTGCATTCGAATTTAATACAAAAGGCACAGTGCCGACTTAAGTACAAGAGAACTGAAACTCTTCCATTCTATGATTTGAACCTCTGCTGTGAGTCCAGTTTTAGTTTCCGATGCTTCACTTCAGGTTTACTGTATCCCTTGGACCTTCTTATTGACGAAGAAACACAGAAATTGCATCCGAATTGAATACAAAAGGCACAATGCCGACTTAAGCACTACAGGACTGACACTCTAAATTTCTATGATTTGAACCTCTGCTGTGAGTCCAGTTTTAGTTTCCGATGCTTCACTTCAGGTTTACTGTATCCCTTGGACCTTCTTATTGACGATGAAACACAGAAAATGCATCCGAATTTAATACAAAAGGCACAATGCCGACTTAAGTACAAGGGGACTGATACTCTAACTTTCTATGATTTGAACCTCTGCTGTGAGTCCAGTTTTAGTTTCCGATGCTTCACTTCAGGTTTACTGTATCCCTTGGACCTTCTTATTGACGATGAAACACAGAAATTGCATCCGAATTTAATAAAAAAATGCACAATGCCGACTTAAGTACAAGAGGACTGATACTCTAACTTTCTATGATTTGAACCTCTGCTGTGAGTCCAGTTTTAGTTTCCGATGCTTAACTTCAGGTTTACTGTATCCCTTGGACCTTCTTATTGACGATGAAACACAGAAATTGCATCCGAATTTTATAAAAAAGGCACAATGCCGACTTAAGTACAAGAGGACTGATACTCTAACTTTCTATGATTTGAACCCCTCCTGTGAGTCCAGTTTTAGATTCCGATGCTTAACTTCAGGTTTACTGTATCCCTTGGACCTTCTTATTGACGATGAAACACAGAAATTGCATCCGAATTTAATACAAAAGGCACAATGCCGACTTAAGTACAAGTGGACTGATACTCTAACTTTCTGTGATTTGAACCTCTCCTGTAGGTCCAATTTTAGATTCAGATGTTTCACTTTAGGTTTACTGTATCCCTTGGACCTTCTTATTTCGATGAAACACAGAAATTGCATCCGAATTTAATACAAAGGCACAATGTCGACTTAAGTACAAGAAGACTGAAACTCTAACTTTCTATGATTTGAACCCCTCCTGTGAGTCCAGTTTTAGTTTCCGATGCTTAACATCAGGTTTACTGTATCCCTTGGACCTTTTTATTGACGATGCAACACAGAAATTGCATCCGAATTTAGTACAAAAGGAACAATGCCGACTAAAGTACAAGAGGACTGAAACTCTAACTTTCTATGATTTGAACCTCTGCTGTGAGTCCAGTTTTAGTTCTCGATGCTTCACTTCAGGTTTACTGTTTCCCTTGGACCTTCTTATTGACGATGAAACACAGAAATTGCATCCGAATTTAATACAAAAGGCACAATGCCGACTTAAGTACAAGAGGACTGATACTCTACCATTCTATGATTTGAACCTCTGCTGTGAGTCCAGTTTTAGTTTCCGATGCTTCACGTCAGGTTTACTGTATCCCTTGGACCTTCTTATTGACGATGAAACACAGAAATTGCATCCGAAATTAATAAAAAAGGTACAATGCCGACTTAAGTACAAGAGGACTGGTACTCTAAATTTCTATGATTTGAAAACGTCCTGTGAGTCCAGTTTTAGATTCCGATGCTTAACTTCAGGTTTACTGTATCCCTTGGACCTTCTTATTGACGATGAAACACAGAAATTGCATCCGAATTTAGTACAAAAGGCACAATGCCGACTTAAGTACAAGACGACTGAAACTCTAACTTTCTATGATTTGAACCTCTGCTGTGAGACCAGATTTAGATTCGGATGCTTAACTTCAGGTTTACTGTATCCCTTGGACCTTCTTACTGACGATGAAACACAGAAATTGGAACCGAATTTAATACAAAGGCACAATGCCGACTTAAGTACAAGAGGACTAATACTCTAACTTTCTATGATTTGAACCTCTGCTGTGAGTCTAGTTTTAGTTTCCGATGCTTCACTTCAGTTTTACTGTATCCCTTGGACCTTCTTATTGACGATGAAACACAGAAGTTGCATCCGAATTTAATACAAAAGGCACAATGCCGACTTAAGTACAAGAGGACTGAAACTCTAACTTACTAAGATTTGAACCTGTGCTGTGAGTCCAGTTTTAGTTTCCGATGCTTAACTTCAGGTTTACTGTATCCCTTGGACCTTCTTATTGACGATGAAACACAGAAATTGCATCCGAATTTTATAAAAAAGGCACAATGCCGACTTAAGTACAAGAGGACTGATACTCTAACTTTCTATGATTTGAACCCCTCCTGTGAGTCCAGTTTAGATTCCGATGCTTAACTTCAGGTTTACTGTATCCCTTGGACCTTCTTATTGACGATGAAACACAGAAATTGCATCCGACTTTAATACAAAAGGCACAATGCCGACTTAAGTACAAGAGGACTAATACTCTAACTTTCTATGATTTGAACCTCTCCTGTGAGTCCAGTTTTAGATTCCGATGCTTCACTTCAGGTTTACTGTATCCCTTGGACCCTCTTATTTCGATGAAACACAGAAATTGCATCCGAATTTAATACAAAAGGCACAATGCCGACTTAAGTACAAGAGGACTGAAACTTTAACTTTCTTTGATTTGAACCCTTCCTGTGAGTCCAGTTTTAGTTTCCGATGCTTCACTTCATGTTTACTGTATCCCTTGGACCTTCTTATTGACGATGAAACACAGATATTGCATCCGAATTTAATACAAAAGGCACAATGCCGACTTAAGTACAAGAGGACTGAAACTCTAACTTTCTATGATTTGAACCTCTGCTGTGAGTCCAGTTTTAGTTTCCGATGCTTCACTTCAGGTTTACTGTTTCCCTTGGACCTTCTTCTTGACGATGAAACACAGAAATTGCATCCGAATTTAATAAAAAGGCACAATGCCGACTTAAGTACAAGAGCACTGATGCTCTAACTTTCTATGATTTGAACCCCTCCTGTGAGTCCAGTTTTAGATTCCGATGCTTAACGTCTGGTTTACTGTATCCCTTGGACCTTCCTATTGACGATGTAACACAGAAATTGCATCCGAATTTAATACAAAAGGCACAATGTCGACTTAAGTACAAGAGCACTGATACTCTAACTTTCTATGATTTGAACCTCTCCTGTGAGTCCAGTTTTAGTTTCCGATGCTTTACTTCGGGTTTACTGTATCCCTTGGACCCTCTTATTGACGATGAAACACAGAAATTGCATCCGAATTTAATACAAAAATCACAATGCCGATTTAAGTACAAGAGGACTGAAACTCTAACTTTCTATGTTTTGATCCTCTGCTGTGAGTCCAGTTTTAGATTCCGATGCTTCACTTCAGGTTTACTGTATCCCTTGGACCTTCTTATTGACGATGAAACACAGAAATTGCATCCGAATTTAATACAAAAACCACAATGCCGACTTAAGTACAAGAGGACTGAAACTCTAACTTTCTATGATTTGAACCTCTGCTGTGAGTCCAGTTTTAGTTTCCGATGCTTCACTTCACATTTACTGTATCCCTTGGACCTTCTTATTGACGATGAAACACAGAAATTGCGTCCGAATTTAATACAAAAGGCATAGTGCCGACTTAAGTACAAGAGGACTGTAACTCTAACTTTCTATGATTTGAACCTCTGCTGTGAGTCCAGTTTTAGTTTCCGATGCTTCATTTCAGGTTTACTGTATACCTTGGACCTTCTCATTGACGATGAAACACAGAAGTTGCATCCGAATATAATACAAAAGGCACAATGCCGACATAAGTACAAGAGGACTGATACTCTAACTTTCTATGATTTGAACCTCTGCTGTGAGTCCAGTTTCAGTTTCCGATGCTTCGCGTCAGGTTTACTGTATCCCTTGGACTTTCTTAGTGACGATGAAACACAGAAATTACATCCGAAATTAATAAAAAAGGCACAATGCCGACCTAAGTACAAGAGGACTGGTACTCTAACTTTCTATGAATTGAACCCCTCCTGTGAGTCCAGTTTTAGTTTCCGATGCTTCACTTCAGGTTAACTGTATCCCTTGGACCTTCTTATTGACGATGAAACACAGAAATTGCATCCGAATTTAATAGAAAAGGCACAATGCCGACTTAAGTACAAGAGGACTGATACTCTAACTTTCTATGATTTGAACCCCTCCTGTGAGTCCAGTTTTAGATTCCGATGCTTAACTTCAGGTTTACTGTATCCGTTGGACCTTCTTACTGACGATGAAACACAGAAATAGCATCCGAATTCAATAAAAAAGGCACAATGCCGACTTAAGTACAAGAGGACTGATACTCTAACATTCTATGATTTGAACCTCTGCTGTGAGTCCAGTTTTAGTTTCCGATGCTTCACGTCAGGTTTACTGTATCCCTTGGACCTTCTTATTGACGATGAAACACAGAAATTGCATCCGAAATTAATAAAAAAGGTACAATGCCGACTTAAGTACAAGAGGACTGGTACTCTAACTTTCTATGATTTGAAAACGTCCTGTGAGTCCAGTTTTAGATTCCGATGCTTAACTTCAGGTTTACTGTATCCCTTGGACCTTCCTATTGACGATGAAACACAGAAATTGCATCCGAATTTAATACAAAAGGCACAATGCCGACTTAAGTACAAGAGGACTGAAACTCTAACTTTCTATGATTTGAACCTCTGCTGTGAGACCAGTTTTTGATTCGGATGCTTAACTTCAGGTTTACTGTATCCCTTGGACCTTCTTACTGACGATGAAACACAGAAATTGGATCCGAATTTAATACAAAGGCACAATGCCGACTTAAGTACAAGAGGACTAATACTCTAACTTTCTATGATTTGAACCACTCCTGTTAGTCCAGTTTTAGATTCCGATGCTTCACTTCAGTTTTACTGTATCCCTTGGACCTTCTTATTGACGATGAAACACAGAAGTTGCATCCGAATTTAATACAAAAGGCACAATGCCGACTTAAGTACAAGAGGACTGAAACTCTAACTTTCTAAGATTTGAACCTGTGCTGTGAGTCCAGTTTTAGTTTCCGATGCTTAACTTCAGGTTTACTGTATCCCTTGGACCTTCTTATTGACGATGAAACACAGAAATTGCATCCGAATTTTATAAAAAAGGCACAATGCCGACTTAAGTACAAGAGGACTGATACTCGAACTTTCTATGATTTGAACCCCTCCTGTGAGTCCAGTTTTAGATTCCGATGCTTAACTTCAGGTTTACTGTATCCCTTGGACCTTCTTATTGACGATGAAACACAGAAATTGCATCCGACTTTAATACAAAAGGCACAATGCCGACTTAAGTACAAGAGGACTAATACTCTAACTTTCTATGATTTGAACCTCTCCTGTGAGTCCAGTTTTAGATTCCGATGCTTCACTTCAGGTTTACTGTATCCCTTGGACCCTCTTATTTCGATGAAACACAGAAATTGCATCCGAATTTAATACAAAAGGCACAATGCCGACTTAAGTACAAGAGGACTGAAACTCTAACTTTCTTTGATTTGAACCCCTCCTGTGAGTCCAGTTTTAGTTTCCGACGCTTCACTTCATGTTTACTGTATCCCTTGGACCTTCTTATTGACGATGAAACACAGATATTGCATCCGAATTTAATACAAAAGGCACAATGCCGACTTAAGTACAAGAGGACTGAAACTCTAACTTTCTATGATTTGAACCTCTGCTGTGAGTCCAGTTTTAGTTTCCGATGCTTCACTTCAGGTTTACTGTTTCCCTTGGACCTTCTTCTTGACGATGAAACACAGAAATTGCATCCGAATTTAATAAAAAGGCACAATGCCGACTTAAGTACAAGAGGACTGAAACTCTAACTTTCTATGATTTGAACCTCTGCTGTGTGTCCAGTTTTAGTTTCCGATGCTTCACTTCACATTTACTGTATCCCTTGGACCTTCTTATTGACGATGAAACACAGAAATTGCGTCCGAATTTAATACAAAAGGCATAGTGCCGACTTAAGTACAAGAGGACTGTAACTCTAACTTTCTATGATTTGAACCTCTGCTGTGAGTCCAGTTTTAGTTTCCGATGCTTCATTTCAGGTTTACTGTATACCTTGGACCTTCTCATTGACGATGAAACACAGAAGTTGCATCCGAATATAATACAAAAGGCACAATGCCGACATAAGTACAAGAGGACTGATACTCTAACTTTCTATGATTTGAACCTCTGCTGTGAGTCCATTTTCAGTTTCCGATGCTTCGCGTCAGGTTTACTGTATCCCTTGGACTTTCTTAGTGACGATGAAACACAGAAATTACATCCGAAGTTAATAAAAAAGGCACAATGCCGACCTAAGTACAAGAGGACTGGTACTCTAACTTTCTATGAATTGAACCCCTCCTGTGAGTCCAGTTTTAGTTTCCGATGCTTCACTTCAGGTTAACTGTATCCCTTGGACCTTCTTATTGACGATGAAACACAGAAATTGCATCCGAATTTAATAGAAAAGGCACAATGCCGACTTAAGTACAAGAGGACTGATACTCTAACTTTCTATGATTTGAACCCCTCCTGTGAGTCCAGTTTTAGATTCCGATGCTTAACTTCAGGTTTACTGTATCCGTTGGACCTTCTTACTGACGATGAAACACAGAAATAGCATCCGAATTCAATAAAAAAGGCACAATGCCGACTTAAGTACAAGAGGACTGATACTCTAACATTCTATGATTTGAACCTCTGCTGTGAGTCCAGTTTTAGTTTCCGATGCTTCACGTCAGGTTTACTGTATCCCTTGGACCTTCTTATTGACGATGAAACACAGAAATTGCATCCGAAATTAATAAAAAAGGTACAATGCCGACTTAAGTACAAGAGGACTGGTACTCTAACTTTCTATGATTTGAAAACGTCCTGTGAGTCCAGTTTTAGATTCCGATGCTTAACTTCAGGTTTACTGTATCCCTTGGACCTTCCTATTGACGATGAAACACAGAAATTGCATCCGAATTTAATACAAAAGGCACAATGCCGACTTAAGTACAAGAGGACTGAAACTCTAACTTTCTATGATTTGAACCTCTGCTGTGAGACCAGTTTTAGATTCGGATGCTTAACTTCAGGTTTACTGTATCCCTTGGACCTTCTTACTGACGATGAAACACAGAAATTGGATCCGAATTTAATACAAAGGCACAATGCCGACTTAAGTACAAGAGGACTAATACTCTAACTTTCTATGATTTGAACCACTCCTGTTAGTCCAGTTTTAGATTCCGATGCTTAACTTCTGGTTTACTGTATCCCTTGGACCTTCTTATTGACGATGAAACACAGAAATTGCATCCGAATTTAATACAAAAGGCACAATGCCGACTTAAGTACAAGAGGACTGAAACTCTATCTTTCTATGATTTGAACCTCTGCTGGGAGTCCAGTTTTAGTTTCCGATGCTTCACTTCAGGTTAACTGTATCCCTTGGATCTTCTTATTGACGATGAAACACAGAAATTGCATCCGAATTTAATACAAAAGGCACAATGCCGACTTAAGTACAAGAGGACTGAAACTCTTCCATTCTATGATTTGAACTTCTGCTGTGAGTCCAGTTTTAATTTCCGATTCTACACTTCAGGTTTACTGTATCCCTTGGACCTTCTTATTGACGATGAAACACAGAAATTGCGTCCGAATTTAATACAAAAGGCACAATGCCGACTTAAGTACAAGAGGACTGAAACTGTAACTTTCTATGATTTGAACCTCTGCTGTGAGTCCAGTTTAAGTTTCCGATGCTTCACTTCAGGTTTACTGTATCCCTTGGATCGTCTTATTGACGATGAAACACAGAAATTGCATCCGAATTTAATACAAAAGGCACAATGCCGACTTAAGTACAAGAGGACTGAAACTCTAACTTTCTATGATTTGAACCACTGCTGTGAGTCTAGTTTTAGTTTCCGATGCTTCACTTCAGGTTTACTGTATCCCTTGGACCTTCTTATTGACGATGAAACACAGAAGTTGCATCCGAATTTAATACAAAAGGCACAATGCCGACTTAAGTACAAGAGGACTGAAACTCTAACTTTCTATGATTTGAACCCCTCCTATGAGTCCAGTTTTAGTTTCCGATGCTTCACTTCATTTTTACTGTATCCCTTGGACCTTCTTATTGACGATGAAACACAGATATTGCATCCGAATTTAATACAAAAGGCACAATGCTGACTTAAGTACAAGAGGACTGAAACTCTAACTTTCTATGATTTGAACCTCTGCTGTGAGTCCAGTTTTAGTTTCCGATGCTTCACTTCAGGTTTACTGTTTCCCTTGGACCTTCTTACTGACGATGAAACACAGAAATTGCATCCGAATTTAATAAAAAGGCACAATGCCGACTTAAGTACAAGAGGACTGATGCTCTAACTTTCTATGATTCGAACCCCTCCTGTGAGTCCAGTTTTAGATTCCGATGCTTAACGTCTGGTTTACTGTATCCCTTGGACCTTCCTATTGACGATGTAACACAGAAATTGCATCCGAATTTAATACAAAAGGCACAATGCCGACTTAAGTACAAGAGGACTGATACTCTAACTTTCTATGATTTGAACCTCTCCTGTGAGTCCAGTTTTAGTTTCCGTTGCTTCACTTCGGGTTTACTGTATCCCTTGGACCCTCTTATTGACGATGAAACACAGAAATTGCATCCGAATTTAATACAAAAATCACAATGCCGATTTAAGTACAAGAGGACTGAAACTCTAACTTTCTATGTTTTGATCCTCTGCTGTGAGTCCAGTTTTAGATTCCGATGCTTCACTTCAGGTTTACTGTATCCCTTGGACCTTCTTATTGACGATGAAACACAGAAATTGCATCCGAATTTAATACAAAAACCACAATGCCGACTTAAGTACAAGAGGACTGAAACTCTAACTTTCTATGATTTGAACCTCTGCTGTGAGTCCAGTTTTAGTTTCCGATGCTTCACTTCACATTTACTGTATCCCTTGGACCTTCTTATTGACGATGAAACACAGAAATTGCGTCCGAATTTAATACAAAAGGCATAATGCCGACTTAAGTACAAGAGGACTGTAACTCTAACTTTCTATGATTTGAACCTCTGCTGTGAGTCCAGTTTTAGTTTCCGATGCTTCATTTCAGGTTTACTGTATACCTTGGACCTTCTCATTGACGATGAAACACAGAAGTTGCATCCGAATATAATACAAAAGGCACAATGCCGACATAAGTACAAGAGGACTGATACTCTAACTTTCTATGATTTGAACCTCTGCTGTGAGTCCAGTTTCAGTTTCCGATGCTTCGCGTCAGGTTTACTGTATCCCTTGGACTTTCTTAGTGACGATGAAACACAGAAATTACATCCGAAATTAATAAAAAAGGCACAATGCCGACCTAAGTACAAGAGGACTGGTACTCTAACTTTCTATGAATTGAACCCCTGCTGTGAGTCCAATTTTAGTTTCCGATGCTTCACTTCAGGTTAACTGTATCCCTTGGACCTTCTTATTGACGATGAAACACAGAAATTGCATCCGAATTTAATAGAAAAGGCACAATGCCGACTTAAGTACAAGAGGACAGATACTCTAACTTTCTATGATTTGAACCCCTCCTGTGAGTCCAGTTTTAGATTCCGATGCTTAACTTCAGGTTTACTGTATCCGTTGGACCTTCTTACTGACGATGAAACACAGAAATAGCATCCGAATTTAATAAAAAAGGCACAATGCCGACTTAAGTACAAGAGGACTGATACTCTAACATTCTATGATTTGAACCTCTGCTGTGAGTCCAGTTTTAGTTTCCGATGCTTCACGTCAGGTTTACTGTATCCCTTGGACCTTCTTATTGACGATGAAACACAGAAATTGCATCCGAAATTAATAAAAAAGGTACAATGCCGACTTAAGTACAAGAGGACTGGTACTCTAACTTTCTATGATTTGAAAACGTCCTGTGAGTCCAGTTTGAGATTCCGATGCTTAACTTCAGGTTTACTGTATCCCTTGGACCTTCCTATTGACGATGAAACACAGAAATTGCATCCGAATTTAATACAAAAGGCACAATGCCGTCTTAAGTACAAGAGGACTGAAACTATAACTTTCTATGATTTGAACATCTGCTGTGAGACCAGTTTTAGATTCGGATGCTTAACTTCAGGTTTACTGTATCCCTTGGACCTTCTTACTGACGATGAAACACAGAAATTGGATCCGAATTTAATACAAAGGCACAATGCCGACTTAAGTACAAGAGGACTAATACTCTAACTTTCTATGATTTGAACCACTCCTGTTAGTCCAGTTTTAGATTCCGATGCTTAACTTCTGGTTTACTGTATCCCTTGGACCTTCTTATTTACGATGAAACACAGAAATTGCATCCGAATTTAATACAAAAGGCACAATGCCGACTTAAGTACAAGAGGACTGAAACTCTATCTTTCTATGATTTGAACCTCTGCTGGGAGTCCAGTTTTAGTTTCCGATGCTTCACTTCAGGTTAACTGTATCCCTTGGATCTTCTTATTGACGATGAAACACAGAAATTGCATCCGAATTTAATACAAAAGGCACAATGCCGACTTAAGTACAAGAGGACTGAAACTCTTCCATTCTATGATTTGAACCTCTGCTGTGAGTCCAGTTTTAATTTCCGATGCTACACTTCAGGTTTACTGTATCCCTTGGACCTTCTTATTGACGATGAAACACAGAAATTGCGTCCGAATTTAATACAAAAGGCACAATGCCGACTTAAGTACAAGAGGACTGAAACTGTAACTTTCTATGATTTGAACCTCTGCTGTGAGTCCAGTTTAAGTTTCCGATGCTTCACTTCAGGTTTACTGTATCCCTTGGATCGTCTGATTGACGATGAAACACAGAAATTGCATCCGAATTTAATACAAAAGGCACAATGCCGACTTAAGTACAAGAGGACTGAAACTCTAACTTTCTATGATTTGAACCTCTGCTGTGAGTCTAGTTTTAGTTTCCGATGCTTCACTTCAGGTTTACTGTATCCCTTGGACCTTCTTATTGACGATGAAACACAGAAGTTGCATGCGAATTTAATACAAAAGGCACAATGCCGACTTAAGTACAAGAGGACTGAAACTCTAACTTTCTATGATTTGAACCTATCCTATGAGTCCAGTTTTAGTTTCCGATGCTTCACTTCATTTTTACTGTATCCCTTGGACCTTCTTATTGACGATGAAACACAGATATTGCATCCGAATGTAATACAAAAGGCACAATGCCGACTTAAGTACAAGAGGACTGAAACTCTAACTTTCTATGATTTGAACCTCTGCTGTGAGTCCAGTTTTAGATTCCGATGCTTAACGTCTGGTTTACTGTATCCCTTGGACCTTCCTATTGACGATGTAACACAGAAATTGCATCCGAATTTAATACAAAAGGCACAATGCCGACTTAAGTACAAGAGGACTGATACTCTAACTTTCTATGATTTGAACCTCTCCTGTGAGTCCAGTTTTAGTTTCCGATGCTTCACTTCGGGTTTACTGTATCCCTTGGACCATCTTATTGACGATGAAACACAGAAATTGCATCCGAATTTAATACAAAGTCACAATGCCGATTTAAGTACAAGAGGACTGAAACTCTAACTTTCTATGTTTTGATCCTCTGCTGTGAGTCCAGTTTTAGATTCCGATGCTTCACTTCAGGTTTACTGTATCCCTTGGACCTTCTTATTGACGATGAAACACAGAAATTGCATCCGAATTTAATACAAAAACCACAATGCCGACTTAAGTACAAGAGGACTGAAACTCTAACTTTCTATAATTTAAACCTCTGCTGTGAGTCCAGTTTTAGTTTCCGATGCTTCACTTCAAATTTACTGTATCCCTTGGACCTTCTTATTGACGATGAAACACAGAAATTGCGTCCGAATTTAATACAAAAGGCACAATGCCGACTTAAGTACAAGAGGACTGTAACTCTAACTTTCTATGATTTGAATCTCTGCTGTGAGTCCAGTTTTAGTTTCCGATGCTTCATTTCAGGTTTACTGTATACCTTGGACCTTCTCATTGACGATGAAACACAGAAATTGCATCCGAATATAATACAAAAGCCACAATGCCGACATAAGTACAAGAGGACTGATACTCTAACTTTCTATGATTTGAACCTCTGCTGTGAGTCCAGTTTCAGTTTCCGATGCTTCACGTCAGGTTTACTGTATCCCTTGGACTTTCTTAGTGACGATGAAACACAGAAATTACATCCGAAATTAATAAAAAAGGCACAATGCCGACCTAAGTACAAGAGGACTGGTACTCTAACTTTCTATGAATTGAACCCCTCCTGTGAGTCCAGTTTTAGTTTCCGATGCTTCACTTCAGGTTAACTGTATCCCTTGGACCTTCTTATTGACGATGAAACACAGAAATTGCATCCGAATTTAATAGAAAAGGCACAATGCCGACTTAAGTACAAGAGGACAGATACTCTAACTTTCTATGATTTGAACCCCTCCTGTGAGTCCAGTTTTAGATTCCGATGCTTAACTTCAGGTTTACTGTATCCGTTGGACCTTCTTACTGACGATGAAACACAGAAATAGCATCCGAATTTAATAAAAAAGGCACAATGCCGACTTAAGTACAAGAGGACTGATACTCTAACATTCTATGATTTGAACCTCTGCTGTGAGTCCAGTTTTAGTTTCCGATGCTTCACGTCAGGTTTACTGTATCCCTTGGACCTTCTTATTGACGATGAAACACAGAAATTGCATCCGAAATTAATAAAAAAGGTACAATGCCGACTTAAGTACAAGAGGACTGGTACTCTAACTTTCTATGATTTGAAAACGTCCTGTGAGTCCAGTTTGAGATTCCGATGCTTAACTTCAGGTTTACTGTATCCCTTGGACCTTCCTATTGACGATGAAACACAGAAATTGCATCCGAATTTAATACAAAAGGCACAATGCCGTCTTAAGTACAAGAGGACTGAAACTATAACTTTCTATGATTTGAACATCTGCTGTGAGACCAGTTTTAGATTCGGATGCTTAACTTCAGGTTTACTGTATCCCTTGGACCTTCTTACTGACGATGAAACACAGAAATTGGATCCGAATTTAATACAAAGGCACAATGCCGACTTAAGTACAAGAGGACTAATACTCTAACTTTCTATGATTTGAACCACTCCTGTTAGTCCAGTTTTAGATTCCGATGCTTAACTTCTGGTTTACTGTATCCCTTGGACCTTCTTATTTACGATGAAACACAGAAATTGCATCCGAATTTAATACAAAAGGCACAATGCCGACTTAAGTACAAGAGGACTGAAACTCTATCTTTCTATGATTTGAACCTCTGCTGGGAGTCCAGTTTTAGTTTCCGATGCTTCACTTCAGGTTAACTGTATCCCTTGGATCTTCTTATTGACGATGAAACACAGAAATTGCATTCGAATTTAATACAAAAGGCACAATGCCGACTTAAGTACAAGAGGACTGAAACTCTTCCATTCTATGATTTGAACCTCTGCTGTGAGTCCAGTTTTAATTTCCGATGCTACACTTCAGGTTTACTGTATCCCTTGGACCTTCTTATTGACGATGAAACACAGAAATTGCGTCCGAATTTAATACAAAAGGCACAATGCCGACTTAAGTACAAGAGGACTGAAACTGTAACTTTCTATGATTTGAACCTCTGCTGTGAGTCCAGTTTAAGTTTCCGATGCTTCACTTCAGGTTTACTGTATCCCTTGGATCGTCTGATTGACGATGAAACACAGAAATTGCATCCGAATTTAATACAAAAGGCACAATGCCGACTTAAGTACAAGAGGACTGAAACTCTAACTTTCTATGATTTGAACCTCTGCTGTGAGTCTAGTTTTAGTTTCCGATGCTTCACTTCAGGTTTACTGTATCCCTTGGACCTTCTTATTGACGATGAAACACAGAAGTTGCATGCGAATTTAATACAAAAGGCACAATGCCGACTTAAGTACAAGAGGACTGAAACTCTAACTTTCTATGATTTGAACCTATCCTATGAGTCCAGTTTTAGTTTCCGATGCTTCACTTCATTTTTACTGTATCCCTTGGACCTTCTTATTGACGATGAAACACAGATATTGCATCCGAATGTAATACAAAAGGCACAATGCCGACTTAAGTACAAGAGGACTGAAACTCTAACTTTCTATGATTTGAACCTCTGCTGTGAGTCCAGTTTTAGATTCCGATGCTTAACGTCTGGTTTACTGTATCCCTTGGACCTTCCTATTGACGATGTAACACAGAAATTGCATCCGAATTTAATACAAAAGGCACAATGCCGACTTAAGTACAAGAGGACTGATACTCTAACTTTCTATGATTTGAACCTCTCCTGTGAGTCCAGTTTTAGTTTCCGATGCTTCACTTCGGGTTTACTGTATCCCTTGGACCATCTTATTGACGATGAAACACAGAAATTGCATCCGAATTTAATACAAAGTCACAATGCCGATTTAAGTACAAGAGGACTGAAACTCTAACTTTCTATGTTTTGATCCTCTGCTGTGAGTCCAGTTTTAGATTCCGATGCTTCACTTCAGGTTTACTGTATCCCTTGGACCTTCTTATTGACGATGAAACACAGAAATTGCATCCGAATTTAATACAAAAACCACAATGCCGACTTAAGTACAAGAGGACTGAAACTCTAACTTTCTATAATTTAAACCTCTGCTGTGAGTCCAGTTTTAGTTTCCGATGCTTCACTTCAAATTTACTGTATCCCTTGGACCTTCTTATTGACGATGAAACACAGAAATTGCGTCCGAATTTAATACAAAAGGCACAATGCCGACTTAAGTACAAGAGGACTGTAACTCTAACTTTCTATGATTTGAATCTCTGCTGTGAGTCCAGTTTTAGTTTCCGATGCTTCATTTCAGGTTTACTGTATACCTTGGACCTTCTCATTGACGATGAAACACAGAAATTGCATCCGAATATAATACAAAAGCCACAATGCCGACATAAGTACAAGAGGACTGATACTCTAACTTTCTATGATTTGAACCTCTGCTGTGAGTCCAGTTTCAGTTTCCGATGCTTCACGTCAGGTTTACTGTATCCCTTGGACTTTCTTAGTGACGATGAAACACAGAAATTACATCCGAAATTAATAAAAAAGGCACAATGCCGACCTAAGTACAAGAGGACTGGTACTCTAACTTTCTATGAATTGAACCCCTCCTGTGAGTCCAGTTTTAGATTCTGATGCTTAACTTCAGGTTTACTGTATCCCTTGGACCTTCTTATTGACGATGAAACACAGAAATTGCATCCGAATTTAATACAAAAGGCACAATGCCAACTTAAGTACAAGAGGACTGAAACTCTAACTTTCTATGATTTGAACCACTGCTGTGAGACCAGTTTTAGATTACGATGCTTAACTTCAGGTTTACTGTATCCCTTGGACCTTCTTATTGACGATGAAACACAGAAATTGCATCCGAATTTAATAAAAATGACACAATGACGACTTAAGTACAAGAGGACTGAAACTCTAACTTTCTATGATTTGAATCTCTGCTGTGAGTCCAGTTTAAGTGTCCGATGCTTCACTTCAGTTTTACTGTATCCCTTGGACCTTCTTATTGACGATGAAACACAGAAATTGCATCCGAATATAATACAAAAGGCACAATGCCGACTTCAGTACAAGAGGACTGAAACTGTAACTTTCTATGATTTGAATCTCTGCTGTGAGTCCAGTTTAAGTTTCCGATGCTTCACTTCAGGTTTACTGTATCCCTTGGACCTTCTTATTGACGATGAAACACAGAAATTGCATCCGAATTTAATACATAAGGCACAATGCCGACTTAAGTACAAGAGGACTGATACTATAACATTCTATGATTTGAACCTCTGCTGTGAGTCCAGTTTTAGTTTCCGATGCTTCACTTAGGGTTTACTGTATCCCTTGGACCTTCTTATTGACGATGAAACACAGAAATTGCATCCGAATTTAATAGGAAAGGCACAATGCCGACTTAAGTACAAGAGGACTGATACTCTAACTTTCTATGATTTGATCCTCTCCTGTGAGTCCAGTTTTAGATTCCGATGCTTCACTTCAGGTTTACTGTATCCCTTGGACCTTCTTATTGACGATGAAACACAGAAATTGCATCCGAATTTAATACAAAAACCACAATGCCGACTTAAGTACAAGAGGACTGAAACTCTAACTTTCTATGATTTGAACCTCTGCTGTGAGTCCAGTTTTAGTTTCCGATGCTTCACTTCACATTTACTGTATCCCTTGGACATTCTTATTGACGATGAAACACAGAAATTGCGTCCGAATTTAATACAAAAGGCACAATGCCGACTTAAGTACAAGAGGACTGTAACTCTAACTTTCTATGATTTGAACCTCTGCTGTGAGTCCAGTTTTAGTTTCCGATGCTTCATTTCAGGTTTACTGTATACTATGGACCTTCTCATTGACGATGAAACACAGAAATTGCATCCGAATATAATACAAAAGGCACAATGCCGACATAAGTACAAGAGGACTGATACTCTAATTTTCTATGATTTGAACCTCTGCTGTGAGTCCAGTTTCAGTTTCCGATGCTTCACGTCAGGTTTACTGTATCCCTTGGACTTTCTTAGTGACGATGAAACACAGAAATTAGATCCGAAATTAATAAAAAAGGCACAATGCCGACCTAAGTACAAGAGGACTGGTACTCTAACTTTCTATGAATTGAACCCCTCCTGTGAGTCCAGTTTTAGATTCCGATGCTTAACTTCAGGTTTACTGTATCCCTTGGACCTTCTTATTGACGATGAAACACAGAAATTGCATCCGAATTTAATACAAAAGGCACAATGCCAACTTAAGTACAAGAGGACTGAAACTCTAACTTTCTATGATTTGAACCACTGCTGTGAGACCAGTTTTAGATTACGATGCTTAACTTCAGGTTTACTGTATCCCTTGGACCTTCTTATTGACGATGAAACACAGAAATTGCATCCGAATTTAATAAAAATGACACAATGCCTACTTAAGTACAAGAGGACTGAAACTCTAACTTTCTATGATTTGAACCTCTGCTGTGAGTCTAGTTTTAGTTTCCGATGCTTCACTTCAGGTTTACTGTATCCCTTGGACCTTCTTATTGACGATGAAACACAGAAATTGCATCCGACTTTAATACAAAAGGCACAATGCCGACTTCAGTACAAGAGGACTGAAACTGTAACTTTCTATGATTTGAATCTCTGCTGTGAGTCCAGTTTAAGTTTCCGATGCTTCACTTCAGGTTTACTGTATCCCTTGGACCTTCTTATTGACGATGAAACACAGAAATTGCATCCGAATTTAGTACATAAGGCACAATGCCGACTTAAGTACAAGAGGACTGATACTATAACATTCTATGATTTGAACCTCTGCTGTGAGTCCAGTTTTAGTTTCCGATGCTTCACTTCAGGTTTACTGTATCCCTTGGACCTTCTTATTGACGATGAAACACAGAAATTGCATCCGAATTTAATAGAAAAGGCACAATGCCGACTTAAGTACAAGAGGACTGATACTCTAACTTTCTATGATTTGAACCCCTCCTGTGAGTCCAGTTTTAGATTCCGATGCTTAACTTCAGGTTTACTGTATCCCTTGGACCTTCTTACTGACGATGAAACACAGAAATAGCATCCGTATTTAATAAAAAAGGCACAATGCCGACTTAAGTACAAGAGGACTGATACTCTAACTTTCTATGATTTGAACCTCTCCTGTGAGTCCAGTTTTAGATTTCGATGCTTCACTTCGGGTTTACTGTATCCCTTGGACCCTCTTATTGACGATGAAACACAGAAATTGCATCCGAA
Organism: Schistocerca americana; assembly: GCF_021461395.2. Taxonomy (NCBI): domain Eukaryota; kingdom Metazoa; phylum Arthropoda; class Insecta; order Orthoptera; family Acrididae; genus Schistocerca; species Schistocerca americana. Next base: position 46,816 of record NW_025725933.1, on the reverse strand, counting down.
TTTAATAGAAAAGGCACAATGCCGACTTAAGTACAAGAGGACTGATACTCTAACTTTCTATGATTTGATCCTCTCCTGTGAGTCCAGTTTAAGATTCTGATGCTTCACTTCTGGTTTACTGTATCCCTTGGACCTTCTTACTGACGATGAAACACAGAAATAGCATCCGAATTTAATAAAAAAGGCACAATGCCGACTTACGTACAAGAGGACTGAAACTCTAACTTTCTATGATTTGAACCACTGCTGTGAGACCAGTTTTAGATTCCGATGCTTAACTTCAGATTTACTGTATCCCTTGGACCTTGTTATTGACGATGAAACACAGAAATTGCATCCGAATTTAATACAAAAGGCACAATGCCGACTTAAGTACAAGAGGACTGAAACTCTAACTTTCTATGATTTTAACCTCTGCTGTGAGTCTAGTTTTAGTTTCCGATGCTTCACTTCAGGTTTTTCTGTATCCCTTGGACCTTCTTATTGACGATGAAACACAGAAATTGCATCCGAATTTAATAAAAAAGGCACAATGCCGACTTAAGTACAAGAGGACTGATACTCTAACTTTCTTTGATTTGAACCCCTCCTGTGAGTCCAGTTTTAGATTCCGATGCTTAACTTCTGGTTTGCTGTATCCCTTGGACCTTCTTATTGACGATGAAACACAGAAATTGCATCCGAATTTAATAGAAAAGGCACAATGCCGACTTAAGTGCAAGAGGACTGAATCTCTATCTTTCTATGATTTGAACCTCTGCTGTGAGTCCAGTTTCAGTTTCCGATGCTTCACTTAAGGTTTGCTGTATCCCTTGGACCTTCTTATTGACGATGCAACACAGAAATTGCAACCGAATTTAATACAAAAATCACAATGCCGACTTACGTACAAGAGGACTGAAACTCTAACTTTCTATGATTTGAACCTCTGCTGTGAGTCCAGTTTTAGTTTCCGATGCTTCACTTCAGGTTTACTGTATCCCTTGGACCTTCTTATTGACGATGAAACACAGAAATTGCATCCGAATTTAATATAAAGGCACAATGCCGACTTAAGTACAAGAGGACTGATACTCTAACTTTCTATGGTTTGAACCCCTCCTGTGAGTCCAGTTTCAGATTCCGATGCTTAACTTCAGGTTTACTGTATCCCTTGGACCGTCTTATTGACGATGAAACACAGAAATTGCATCCGAATTCAATATAAAAGGCACAATGCCGACTTAAGTGCAAGAGGACTGAATCTCTAACTTTCTATGATTTGAACCTCTGCTGTGAGTCCAGTTTTAGTTTCCGATGCTTCACTTAAGGTTTACTGTATCCCCCCTTGGACCTTCTTCTTGACGATGAAACACAGAAATTGCATCCGAATTTAATAAAAAGGCACAATGCCGACTTAAGTACAAGAGGACTGATGCTCTAACTTTCTATGATTTGAACCCCTCCTGTGAGTCCAGTTTTAGATTCCGATGCTTAACGTCTGGTTTACTGTATCCCTTGGACCTTCCTATTGACGATGTAACACAGAAATTGCATCCGAATTTAATACAAAAGGCACAATGTCGACTTAAGTACAAGAGCACTGATACTCTAACTTTCTATGATTTGAACCTCTCCTGTGAGTCCAGTTTTAGTTTCCGATGCTTGACTTCGGGTTTACTGTATCCCTTGGACCCTCATATTGACGATGAAACACAGAAATTGCATCCGAATTTAATACAAAAATCACAATGCCGATTTAAGTACAAGAGGACTGAAACTCTAACTTTCTATGTTTTGATCCTCTGCTGTGAGTCCAGTTTTAGATTCCGATGCTTCACTTCAGGTATACTGTATCCCTTGGACCTTCTTATTGACGATGAAACACAGAAATTGCATCCGAATTTAATACAAAAACCACAGTGCCGACTTAAGTACAAGAGGACTGAAACTCTAACTTTCTATGATTTGAACCTCTGCTGTGAGTCCAGTTTTAGTTTCCGATGCTTCACTTCACATTTACTGTATCCCTTGGACCTTCTTATTGACGATGAAACACAGAAATTGCGTCCGAATTTAATACAAAAGGCATAGTGCCGACTTAAGTACAAGAGGACTGTAACTCTAACTTTCTATGATTTGAACCTCTGCTGTGAGTCCAGTTTTAGTTTCCGATGCTTCATTTCAGGTTTACTGTATACCTTGGACCTTCTCATTGACGACAAACACAGAAGTTGCATCCGAATATAATACAAAAGGCTCAATGCCGACATAAGTACAAGAGGACTGATACTCTAACTTTCTATGATTTGAACCTCTGCTGTGAGTCCAGTTTCAGTTTCCGATGCTTCACGTCAGGTTTACTGTATCCCTTGGACTTTCTTAGTGACGATGAAACACAGAAATTACATCCGAAATTAATAAAAAAGGCACAATGCCGACCTAAGTACAAGAGGACTGGTACTCTAACTTTCTATGAATTGAACCCCTCCTGTGAGTCCAGTTTTAGTTTCCGATGCTTCACTTCAGGTTAACTGTATCCCTTGGACCTTCTTATTGACGATGAAACACAGAAATTGCATCCGAATTTAATAGAAAAGGCACAATGCCGACTTAAGTACAAGAGGACTGATACTCTAACTTTCTATGATTTGAACCCCTCCTGTGAGTCCAGTTTTAGATTCCGATGCTTAACTTCAGGTTTACTGTATCCGTTGGACCTTCTTACTGACGATGAAACACAGAAATAGCATCCGAATTCAATAAAAAAGGCACAATGCCGACTTAAGTACAAGAGGACTGATACTCTAACATTCTATGATTTGAACCTCTGCTGTGAGTCCAGTTTTAGTTTCCGATGCTTCACGTCAGGTTTACTGTATCCCTTGGACCTTCTTATTGACGATGAAACACAGAAATTGCATCCGAAATTAATAAAAAAGGTACAATGCCGACTTAAGTACAAGAGGACAGGTACTCTAACTTTCTATGATTTGAAAACGTCCTGTGAGTCCAGTTTTAGATTCCGATGCTTAACTTTAGGTTTACTGTATCCCTTGGACCTTCCTATTGACGATGAAACACAGAAATTGCATCCGAATTTAATACAAAAGGCACAATGCCGACTTAAGTACAAGAGGACTGAAACTCTAACTTTCTATGATTTGAACCTCTGCTGTGAGACCAGTTTTTGATTCGGATGCTTAACTTCAGGTTTACTGTATCCCTTGGACCTTCTTACTGACGATGAAACACAGAAATTGGATCCGAATTTAATACAAAGGCACAATGCCGACTTAAGTACAAGAGGACTAATACTCTAACTTTCTATGATTTGAACCACTCCTGTTAGTCCAGTTTTAGATTCCGATGCTTCACTTCAGTTTTACTGTATCCCTTGGACCTTCTTATTGACGATGAAACACAGAAGTTGCATCCGAATTTAATACAAAAGGCACAATGCCGACTTAAGTACAAGAGGACTGAAACTCTAACTTTCTAAGATTTGAACCTGTGCTGTGAGTCCAGTTTTAGTTTCCGATGCTTAACTTCAGGTTTACTGTATCCCTTGGACCTTCTTATTGACGATGAAACGTAGAAATTGCATCCGAATTTTATAAAAAAGGCACAATGCCGACTTAAGTACAAGAGGACTGATACTCTAACTTTCTATGATTTGAACCCCTCCTGTGAGTCCAGTTTTAGATTCCGATGCTTAACTTCAGGTTTACTGTATCCCTTGGACCTTCTTATTGACGATGAAACACAGAAATTGCATCCGACTTTAATACAAAAGGCACAATGCCGACTTAAGTACAAGAGGACTAATACTCTAACTTTCTATGATTTGAACCTCTCCTGTGAGTCCAGTTTTAGATTCCGATGCTTCACTTCAGGTTTACTGTATCCCTTGGACCCTCTTATTTCGATGAAACACAGAAATTGCATCCGAATTTAATACAAAAGGCACAATGCCGACTTAAGTACAAGAGGACTGAAACTCTAACTTTCTTTGATTTGAACCCCTCCTGTGAGTCCAGTTTTAGTTTCCGATGCTTCACTTCATGTTTACTGTATCCCTTGGACCTTCTTATTGACGATGAAACACAGATATTGCATCCGAATTTAATACAAAAGGCACAATGCCGACTTAAGTACAAGAGGACTGAAACTCTAACTTTCTATGATTTGAACCTCTGCTGTGAGTCCAGTTTTAGTTTCCGATGCTTCACTTCAGGTTTACTGTTTCCCTTGGACCTTCTTCTTGACGATGAAACACAGAAATTGCATCCGAATTTAATAAAAAGGCACAATGCCGACTTAAGTACAAGAGGACTGTAACTCTAACTTTCTATGATTTGAACCTCTGCTGTGAGTCCAGTTTTAGTTTCCGATGCTTCATTTCAGGTTTACTGTATACCTTGGACCTTCTCATTGACGATGAAACACAGAAGTTGCATCCGAATATAATACAAAAGGCACAATGCCGACATAAGTACAAGAGGACTGATACTCTAACTTTCTATGATTTGAACCTCTGCTGTGAGTCCAGTTTCAGTTTCCGATGCTTCGCGTCAGGTTTACTGTATCCCTTGGACTTTCTTAGTGACGATGAAACACAGAAATTACATCCGAAATTAATAAAAAAGGCACAATGCCGACCTAAGTACAAGAGGACTGGTACTCTAACTTTCTATGAATTGAACCCCTCCTGTGAGTCCAGTTTTAGTTTCCGATGCTTCACTTCAGGTTAACTGTATCCCTTGGACCTTCTTATTGACGATGAAACACAGAAATTGCATCCGAATTTAATAGAAAAGGCACAATGCCGACTTAAGTACAAGAGGACTGATACTCTAACTTTCTATGATTTGAACCCCTCCTGTGAGTCCAGTTTTAGATTCCGATGCTTAACTTCAGGTTTACTGTATCCGTTGGACCTTCTTACTGACGATGAAACACAGAAATAGCATCCGAATTCAATAAAAAAGGCACAATGCCGACTTAAGTACAAGAGGACTGATACTCTAACATTCTATGATTTGAACCTCTGCTGTGAGTCCAGTTTTAGTTTCCGATGCTTCACGTCAGGTTTACTGTATCCCTTGGACCTTCTTATTGACGATGAAACACAGAAATTGCATCCGAAATTAATGAAAAAGGTACAATGCCGACTTAAGTACAAGAGGACTGGTACTCTAACTTTCTATGATTTGAAAACGTCCTGTGAGTCCAGTTTTAGATTCCGATGCTTAACTTCAGGTTTACTGTATCCCTTGGACCTTCCTATTGACGAATAAACACAGAAATTGCATCCGAATTTAATACAAAAGGCACAATGCCGACTTAAGTACAAGAGGACTGAAACTCTAACTTTCTATGATTTGAACCTCTGCTGTGAGACCAGTTTTAGATTCGGATGCTTAACTTCAGGTTTACTGTATCCCTTGGACCTTCTTACTGACGATGAAACACAGAAATTGGATCCGAATTTAATACAAAGGCACAATGCCGACTTAAGTACAAGAGGACTAATACTCTAACTTTCTATGATTTGAACCACTCCTGTTAGTCCAGTTTTAGATTCCGATGCTTAACTTCTGGTTTACTGTATCCCTTGGACCTTCTTATTGACGATGAAACACAGAAATTGCATCCGAATTTAATACAAAAGGCACAATGCCGACTTAAGTACAAGAGGACTGAAACTCTATCTTTCTATGATTTGAACCTCAGCTGGGAGTCCAGTTTTAGTTTCCGATGCTTCACTTCAGGTTAACTGTATCCCTTGGATCTTCTTATTGACGATGAAACACAGAAATTGCATCCGAATTTAATACAAAAGGCACAATGCCGACTTAAGTACAAGAGGACTGAAACTCTTCCATTCTATGATTTGAACCTCTGCTGTGAGTCCAGTTTTAATTTCCGATTCTACACTTCAGGTTTACTGTATCCCTTGGACCTTCTTATTGACGATGAAACACAGAAATTGCGTCCGAATTTAATACAAAAGGCACAATGCCGACTTAAGTACAAGAGGACTGAAACTGTAACTTTCTATGATTTGAACCTCTGCTGTGAGTCCAGTTTAAGTTTCCGATGCTTCACTTCAGGTTTACTGTATCCCTTGGATCGTCTTATTGACGATGAAACACAGAAATTGCATCCGAATTTAATACAAAAGGCACAATGCCGACTTAAGTACAAGAGGACTGAAACTCTAACTTTCTATGATTTGAACCACTGCTGTGAGTCTAGTTTTAGTTTCCGATGCTTCACTTCAGGTTTACTGTATCCCTTGGACCTTCTTATTGACGATGAAACACAGAAGTTGCATCCGAATTTAATACAAAAGGCACAATGCCGACTTAAGTACAAGAGGACTGAAACTCTAACTTTCTATGATTTGAACCCCTCCTATGAGTCCAGTTTTAGTTTCCGATGCTTCACTTCATTTTTACTGTATCCCTTGGACCTTCTTATTGACGATGAAACACAGATATTGCATCCGAATTTAATACAAAAGGCACAATGCCGACTTAAGTACAAGAGGACTGAAACTCTAACTTTCTATGATTTGAACCTCTGCTGTGAGTCCAGTTTTAGTTTCCGATGCTTCACTTCAGGTTTACTGTTTCCCTTGGACCTTCTTACTGACGATGAAACACAGAAATTGCATCCGAATTTAATAAAAAGGCACAATGCCGACTTAAGTACAAGAGGACTGATGCTCTAACTTTCTATGATTCGAACCCCTCCTGTGAGTCCAGTTTTAGATTCCGATGCTTAAAGTCTGGTTTACTGTATTCCTTGGACCTTCCTATTGACGATGTAACACAGAAATTGCATCCGATTTTAATACAAAAGGCACAATGCCGACTTAAGTACAAGAGGACTGATACTCTAACTTTCTATGATTTGAACCTCTCCTGTGAGTCCAGTTTTAGTTTCCGTTGCTTCACTTCGGGTTTACTGTATCCCTTGGACCCTCTTATTGACGATGAAACACAGAAATTGCATCCGAATTTAATACAAAAATCACAATGCCGATTTAAGTACAAGAGGACTGAAACTCTAACTTTCTATGTTTTGATCCTCTGCTGTGAGTCCAGTTTTAGATTCCGATGCTTCACTTCAGGTTTACTGTATCCCTTGGACCTTCTTATTGACGATGAAACACAGAAATTGCATCCGAATTTAATACAAAAACCACAATGCCGACTTAAGTACAAGAGGACTGAAACTCTAACTGTCTATGATTTGAACCTCTGCTGTGAGTCCAGTTTTAGTTTCCGATGCTTCACTTCACATTTACTGTATCCCTTGGACCTTCTTATTGACGATGAAACACAGAAATTGCGTCCGAATTTAATACAAAAGGCATAATGCCGACTTAAGTACAAGAGGACTGTAACTCTAACTTTCTATGATTTGAACCTCTGCTGTGAGTCCAGTTTTAGTTTCCGATGCTTCATTTCAGGTTTACTGTATACCTTGGACCTTCTCATTGACGATGAAACACAGAAGTTGCATCCGAATATAATACAAAAGGCACAATGCCGACATAAGTACAAGAGGACTGATACTCTAACTTTCTATGATTTGAACCTCTGCTGTGAGTAAAGTTTCAGTTTCCGATGCTTCGCGTCAGGTTTACTGTATCCCTTGGACTTTCTTAGTGACGATGAAACACAGAAATTACATCCGAAATTAATAAAAAAGGCACAATGCCGACCTAAGTACAAGAGGACTGGTACTCTAACTTTCTATGAATTGAACCCCTCCTGTGAGTCCAGTTTTAGTTTCCGATGCTTCACTTCAGGTTAACTGTATCCCTTGGACCTTCTTATTGACGATGAAACACAGAAATTGCATCCGAATTTAATAGAAAAGGCACAATGCCGACTTAAGTACAAGAGGACTGATACTCTAACTTTCTATGATTTGAACCCCTCCTGTGAGTCCAGTTTTAGATTCCGATGCTTAACTTCAGGTTTACTGTATCCGTTGGACCTTCTTACTGACGATGAAACACAGAAATAGCATCCGAATTTAATAAAAAAGGCACAATGCCGACTTAAGTACAAGAGGACTGATACTCTAACATTCTATGATTTGAACCTCTGCTGTGAGTCCAGTTTTAGTTTCCGATGCTTCACGTCAGGTTTACTGTATCCCTTGGACCTTCTTATTGACGATGAAACACAGAAATTACATCCGAAATTAATAAAAAAGGTACAATGCCGACTTAAGTACAAGAGGACTGGTACTCTAACTTTCTATGATTTGAAAACGTCCTGTGAGTCCAGTTTTAGATTCCGATGCTTAACTTCAGGTTTACTGTATCCCTTGGACCTTCCTATTGACGATGAAACACAGAAATTGCATCCGAATTTAATACAAAAGGCACAATGCCGTCTTAAGTACAAGAGGACTGAAACTCTAACTTTCTATGATTTGAACATCTGCTGTGAGACCAGTTTTAGATTCGGATGCTTAACTTCAGGTTTACTGTATCCCTTGGACCTTCTTACTGACGATGAAACACAGAAATTGGATCCGAATTTAATACAAAGGCACAATGCCGACTTAAGTACAAGAGGACTAATACTCTAACTTTCTATGATTTGAACCACTCCTGTTAGACCAGTTTTAGATTCCGATGCTTAACTTCTGGTTTACTGTATCCCTTGGACCTTCTTATTGACGATGAAACACAGAAATTGCATCCGAATTTAATACAAAAGGCACAATGCCGACTTAAGTACAAGAGGACTGAAACTCTATCTTTCTATGATTTGAACCTCTGCTGGGAGTCCAGTTTTAGTTTCCGATGCTTCACTTCAGGTTAACTGTATCCCTTGGATCTTCTTATTGACGATGAAACACAGAAATTGCATCCGAATTTAATACAAAAGGCACAATGCCGACTTAAGTACAAGAGGACTGAAACTCTTCCATTCTATGATTTGAACCTCTGCTGTGAGTCCAGTTTTAATTTCCGATGCTACACTTCAGGTTTACTGTATCCCTTGGACCTTCTTATTGACGATGAAACACAGAAATTGCGTCCGAATTTAATACAAAAGGCACAATGCCGACTTAAGTACAAGAGGACTGAAACTGTAACTTTCTATGATTTGAACCTCTGCTGTGAGTCCAGTTTAAGTTTCCGATGCTTCACTTCAGGTTTACTGTATCCCTTGGATCGTCTGATTGACGATGAAACACAGAAATTGCATCCGAATTTAATACAAAAGGCACAATGCCGACTTAAGTACAAGAGGACTGAAACTCTAACTTTCTATGATTTGAACCTCTGCTGTGAGTCTAGTTTTAGTTTCCGATGCTTCACTTCAGGTTTACTGTATCCCTTGGACCTTCTTATTGACGATGAAACACAGAAGTTGCATCCGAATTTAATACAAAAGGCACAATGCCGACTTAAGTACAAGAGGACTGAAACTCTAACTTTCTATGATTTGAACCTCTGCTGTGAGTCCAGTTTTAGTTTCCGATGCTTCACTTCAGGTTTACTGTTTCCCTTGGACCTTCTTACTGACGATGAAACACAGAAATTGCATCCGAATTTAATAAAAAGGCACAATGCCGACTTAAGTACAAGAGGACTGATGCTCTAACTTTCTATGATTCGAACCCCTCCTGTGAGTCCAGTTTTAGATTCCGATGCTTAAAGTCTGGTTTACTGTATCCCTTGGACCTTCCTATTGACGATGTAACACAGAAATTGCATCCGATTTTAATACAAAAGGCACAATGCCGACTTAAGTACAAGAGGACTGATACTCTAACTTTCTATGATTTGAACCTCTCCTGTGAGTCCAGTTTTAGTTTCCGTTGCTTCACTTCGGGTTTACTGTATCCCTTGGACCCTCTTATTGACGATGAAACACAGAAATTGCATCCGAATTTAATACAAAAATCACAATGCCGATTTAAGTACAAGAGGACTGAAACTCTAACTTTCTATGTTTTGATCCTCTGCTGTGAGTCCAGTTTTAGATTCCGATGCTTCACTTCAGGTTTACTGTATCCCTTGGACCTTCTTATTGACGATGAAACACAGAAATTGCATCCGAATTTAATACAAAAACCACAATGCCGACTTAAGTACAAGAGGACTGAAACTCTAACTGTCTATGATTTGAACCTCTGCTGTGAGTCCAGTTTTAGTTTCCGATGCTTCACTTCACATTTACTGTATCCCTTGGACCTTCTTATTGACGATGAAACACAGAAATTGCGTCCGAATTTAATACAAAAGGCATAATGCCGACTTAAGTACAAGAGGACTGTAACTCTAACTTTCTATGATTTGAACCTCTGCTGTGAGTCCAGTTTTAGTTTCCGATGCTTCATTTCAGGTTTACTGTATACCTTGGACCTTCTCATTGACGATGAAACACAGAAGTTGCATCCGAATATAATACAAAAGGCACAATGCCGACATAAGTACAAGAGGACTGATACTCTAACTTTCTATGATTTGAACCTCTGCTGTGAGTCCAGTTTCAGTTTCCGATGCTTCGCGTCAGGTTTACTGTATCCCTTGGACTTTCTTAGTGACGATGAAACACAGAAATTACATCCGAAATTAATAAAAAAGGCACAATGCCGACCTAAGTACAAGAGGACTGGTACTCTAACTTTCTATGAATTGAACCCCTCCTGTGAGTCCAGTTTTAGTTTCCGATGCTTCACTTCAGGTTAACTGTATCCCTTGGACCTTCTTATTGACGATGAAACACAGAAATTGCATCCGAATTTAATAGAAAAGGCACAATGCCGACTTAAGTACAAGAGGACTGATACTCTAACTTTCTATGATTTGAACCCCTCCTGTGAGTCCAGTTTTAGATTCCGATGCTTAACTTCAGGTTTACTGTATCCGTTGGACCTTCTTACTGACGATGAAACACAGAAATAGCATCCGAATTTAATAAAAAAGGCACAATGCCGACTTAAGTACAAGAGGACTGATACTCTAACATTCTATGATTTGAACCTCTGCTGTGAGTCCAGTTTTAGTTTCCGATGCTTCACGTCAGGTTTACTGTATCCCTTGGACCTTCTTATTGACGATGAAACACAGAAATTACATCCGAAATTAATAAAAAAGGTACAATGCCGACTTAAGTACAAGAGGACTGGTACTCTAACTTTCTATGATTTGAAAACGTCCTGTGAGTCCAGTTTTAGATTCCGATGCTTAACTTCAGGTTTACTGTATCCCTTGGACCTTCCTATTGACGATGAAACACAGAAATTGCATCCGAATTTAATACAAAAGGCACAATGCCGTCTTAAGTACAAGAGGACTGAAACTCTATCTTTCTATGATTTGAACATCTGCTGTGAGACCAGTTTTAGATTCGGATGCTTAACTTCAGGTTTACTGTATCCCTTGGACCTTCTTACTGACGATGAAACACAGAAATTGGATCCGAATTTAATACAAAGGCACAATGCCGACTTAAGTACAAGAGGACTAATACTCTAACTTACTATGATTTGAACCACTCCTGTTAGTCCAGTTTTAGATTCCGATGCTTAACTTCTGGTTTACTGTATCCCTTGGACCTTCTTATTGACGATGAAACACAGAAATTGCATCCGAATTTAATACAAAAGGCACAATGCCGACTTAAGTACAAGAGGACTGAAACTCTATCTTTCTATGATTTGAACCTCTGCTGGGAGTCCAGTTTTAGTTTCCGATGCTTCACTTCAGGTTAACTGTATCCCTTGGATCTTCTTATTGACGATGAAACACAGAAATTGCATCCGAATTTAATACAAAAGGCACAATGCCGACTTAAGTACAAGAGGACTGAAACTCTTCCATTCTATGATTTGAACCTCTGCTGTGAGTCCAGTTTTAATTTCCGATGCTACACTTCAGGTTTACTGTATCCCTTGGACCTTCTTATTGACGATGAAACACAGAAATTGCGTCCGAATTTAATACAAAAGGCACAATGCCGACTTAAGTACAAGAGGACTGAAACTGTAACTTTCTATGATTTGAACCTCTGCTGTGAGTCCAGTTTAAGTTTCCGATGCTTCACTTCAGGTTTACTGTATCCCTTGGATCGTCTGATTGACGATGAAACACAGAAATTGCATCCGAATTTAATACAAAAGGCACAATGCCGACTTAAGTACAAGAGGACTGAAACTCTAACTTTCTATGATTTGAACCTCTGCTGTGAGTCTAGTTTTAGTTTCCGATGCTTCACTTCAGGTTTACTGTATCCCTTGGACCTTCTTATTGACGATGAAACACAGAAGTTGCATCCGAATTTAATACAAAAGGCACAATGCCGACTTAAGTACAAGAGGACTGAAACTCTAACTTTCTATGATTTGAACCCCTCCTATGAGTCCAGTTTTAGTTTCCGATGCTTCACTTCATTTTTACTGTATCCCTTGGACCTTCTTATTGACGATGAAACACAGAAATTGCATCCGAATATTATACAAAAGGCACAATGCCGACTTCAGTACAAGAGGACTGAAACTGTAACTTTCTATGATTTGAATCTCTGCTGTGAGTCCAGTTTTAGTTTCCGATGCTTCACTTCACATTTACTGTATCCCTTGGACCTTCTTATTGACGATGAAACACAGAAATTGCGTCCGAATTTAATACAAAAGGCATAATGCCGACTTAAGTACAAGAGGACTGTAACTCTAACTTTCTATGATTTGAACCTCTGCTGTGAGTCCAGTTTTAGTTTCCGATGCTTCATTTCAGGTTTACTGTATACCTTGGACCTTCTCATTGACGATGAAACACAGAAGTTGCATCCGAATATAATACAAAAGGCACAATGCCGACATAAGTACAAGAGGACTGATACTCTAACTTTCTATGATTTGAACCTCTGCTGTGAGTCCAGTTTCAGTTTCCGATGCTTCGCGTCAGGTTTACTGTATCCCTTGGACTTTCTTAGTGACGATGAAACACAGAAATTACATCCGAAATTAATAAAAAAGGCACAATGCCGACCTAAGTACAAGAGGACTGGTACTCTAACTTTCTATGAATTGAACCCCTCCTGTGAGTCCAGTTTTAGTTTCCGATGCTTCACTTCAGGTTAACTGTATCCCTTGGACCTTCTTATTGACGATGAAACACAGAAATTGCATCCGAATTTAATAGAAAAGGCACAATGCCGACTTAAGTACAAGAGGACTGATACTCTAACTTTCTATGATTTGAACCCCTCCTGTGAGTCCAGTTTTAGATTCCGATGCTTAACTTCAGGTTTACTGTATCCGTTGGACCTTCTTACTGACGATGAAACACAGAAATAGCATCCGAATTTAATAAAAAAGGCACAATGCCGACTTAAGTACAAGAGGACTGATACTCTAACATTCTATGATTTGAACCTCTGCTGTGAGTCCAGTTTTAGTTTCCGATGCTTCACGTCAGGTTTACTGTATCCCTTGGACCTTCTTATTGACGATGAAACACAGAAATTACATCCGAAATTAATAAAAAAGGTACAATGCCGACTTAAGTACAAGAGGACTGGTACTCTAACTTTCTATGATTTGAAAACGTCCTGTGAGTCCAGTTTTAGATTCCGATGCTTAACTTCAGGTTTACTGTATCCCTTGGACCTTCCTATTGACGATGAAACACAGAAATTGCATCCGAATTTAATACAAAAGGCACAATGCCGTCTTAAGTACAAGAGGACTGAAACTCTAACTTTCTATGATTTGAACATCTGCTGTGAGACCAGTTTTAGATTCGGATGCTTAACTTCAGGTTTACTGTATCCCTTGGACCTTCTTACTGACGATGAAACACAGAAATTGGATCCGAATTTAATACAAAGGCACAATGCCGACTTAAGTACAAGAGGACTAATACTCTAACTTTCTATGATTTGAACCACTCCTGTTAGTCCAGTTTTAGATTCCGATGCTTAACTTCTGGTTTACTGTATCCCTTGGACCTTCTTATTGACGATGAAACACAGAAATTGCATCCGAATTTAATACAAAAGGCACAATGCCGACTTAAGTACAAGAGGACTGAAACTCTATCTTTCTATGATTTGAACCTCTGCTGGGAGTCCAGTTTTAGTTTCCGATGCTTCACTTCAGGTTAACTGTATCCCTTGGATCTTCTTATTGACGATGAAACACAGAAATTGCATCCGAATTTAATACAAAAGGCACAATGCCGACTTAAGTACAAGAGGACTGAAACTCTTCCATTCTATGATTTGAACCTCTGCTGTGAGTCCAGTTTTAATTTCCGATGCTACACTTCAGGTTTACTGTATCCCTTGGACCTTCTTATTGACGATGAAACACAGAAATTGCGTCCGAATTTAATACAAAAGGCACAATGCCGACTTAAGTACAAGAGGACTGAAACTGTAACTTTCTATGATTTGAACCTCTGCTGTGAGTCCAGTTTAAGTTTCCGATGCTTCACTTCAGGTTTACTGTATCCCTTGGATCGTCTGATTGACGATGAAACACAGAAATTGCATCCGAATTTAATACAAAAGGCACAATGCCGACTTAAGTACAAGAGGACTGAAACTCTAACTTTCTATGATTTGAACCTCTGCTGTGAGTCTAGTTTTAGTTTCCGATGCTTCACTTCAGGTTTACTGTATCCCTTGGACCTTCTTATTGACGATGAAACACAGAAGTTGCATCCGAATTTAATACAAAAGGCACAATGCCGACTTAAGTACAAGAGGACTGAAACTCTAACTTTCTATGATTTGAACCCCTCCTATGAGTCCAGTTTTAGTTTCCGATGCTTCACTTCATTTTTACTGTATCCCTTGGACCTTCTTATTGACGATGAAACACAGATATTGCATCCGAATGTAATACAAAAGGCACAATGCCGACTTAAGTACAAAAGGACTGAAACTCTAACTTTCTATGATTTGAACCTCTGCTGTGAGTCCAGTTTTAGATTCCGATGCTTAACGTCTGGTTTACTGTATCCCTTGGACCTTCCTATTGACGATGTAACACAGAAATTGCATCCGAATTTAATACAAAAGGCACAATGGCGACTTAAGTACAAGAGGACTGATACTCTAACTTTCTATGATTTGAACCTCTCCTGTGAGTCCAGTTTTAGTTTCCGATGCTTCACTTCGGGTTTACTGTATCCCTTGGGCCATCTTATTGACGATGAAACACAGAAATTGCATCCGAATTTAATACAAAGTCACAATGCCGATTTAAGTACAAGAGGACTGAAACTCTAACTTTCTATGTTTTGATCCTCTGCTGTGAGTCCAGTTTTAGATTACGATGCTTAACTTCAGGTTTACTGTATCCCTTGGACCTTCTTATTGACGATGAAACACAGAAATTGCATCCGAATTTAATAAAAATGACACAATGACGACTTAAGTACAAGAGGACTGAAACTCTAACTTTCTATGATTTGAATCTCTGCTGTGAGTCCAGTTTAAGTGTCCGATGCTTCACTTCAGGTTTACTGTATCCCTTGGACCTTCTTATTGACGATGAAACACAGAAATTGCATCCGAATATTATACAAAAGGCACAATGCCGACTTCAGTACAAGAGGACTGAAACTGTAACTTTCTATGATTTGAATCTCTGCTGTGAGTCCAGTTTAAGTTTCCGATGCTTCACTTCAGGTTTACTGTATCCCTTGGACCTTCTTATTGACGATGAAACACAGAAATTGCATCCGAATTTAATACATAAGGCACAATGCCGACTTAAGTACAAGAGGACTGATACTATAACATTCTATGATTTGAACCTCTGCTGTGAGTCCAGTTTTAGTTTCCGATGCTTCACTTAGGGTTTACTGTATCCCTTGGACCTTCTTATTGACGATGAAACACAGAAATTGCATCCGAATTTAATAGGAAAGGCACAATGCCGACTTAAGTACAAGAGGACTGATACTCTAACTTTCTATGATTTGATCCTCTCCTGTGAGTCCAGTTTTAGATTCCGATGCTTCACTTCAGGTTTACTGTATCCCTTGGACCTTCTTATTGACGATGAAACACAGAAATTGCATCCGAATTTAATACAAAAACCACAATGCCGACTTAAGTACAAGAGGACTGAAACTCTAACTTTCTATGATTTGAACCTCTGCTGTGAGTCCAGTTTTAGTTTCCGATGCTTCACTTCACATTTACTGTATCCCTTGGACATTCTTATTGACGATGAAACACAGAAATTGCGTCTGAATTTAATACAAAAGGCACAATGCCGACTTAAGTACAAGAGGACTGTAACTCTAACTTTCTATGATTTGAACCTCTGCTGTGAGTCCAGTTTTAGTTTCCGATGCTTCATTTCAGGTTTACTGTATACTATGGACCTTCTCATTGACGATGAAACACAGAAATTGCATCCGAATATAATACAAAAGGCACAATGCCGACATAAGTACAAGAGGACTGATACTCTAATTTTCTATGATTTGAACCTCTGCTGTGAGTCCAGTTTCAGTTTCCGATGCTTCACGTCAGGTTTACTGTATCCCTTGGACTTTCTTAGTGACGATGAAACACAGAAATTAGATCCGAAATTAATAAAAAAGGTACAATGCCGACCTAAGTACAAGAGGACTGGTACTCTAACTTTCTATGAATTGAACCCCTCCTGTGAGTCCAGTTTTAGATTCCGATGCTTAACTTCAGGTTTACTGTATCCCTTGGACCTTCTTATTGACGATGAAACACAGAAATTGCATCCGAATTTAATACAAAAGGCACAATGCCAACTTAAGTACAAGAGGACTGAAACTCTAACTTTCTATGATTTGAACCACTGCTGTGAGACCAGTTTTAGATTACGATGCTTAACTTCAGGTTTACTGTATCCCTTGGACCTTCTTATTGACGATGAAACACAGAAATTGCATCCGAATTTAATAAAAATGACACAATGCCTACTTAAGTACAAGAGGACTGAAACTCTAACTTTCTATGATTTGAACCTCTGCTGTGAGTCTAGTTTTAGTTTCCAATGCTTCACTTCAGGTTTACTGTATCCCTTGGACCTTCTTATTGACGATGAAACACAGAAATTGCATCCGACTTTAATACAAAAGGCACAATGCCGACTTCAGTACAAGAGGACTGAAACTGTAACTTTCTATGATTTGAATCTCTGCTGTGAGTCCAGTTTAAGTTTCCGATGCTTCACTTCAGGTTTACTGTATCCCTTGGACCTTCTTATTGACGATGAAACACAGAAATTGCATCCGAATTTAGTACATAAGGCACAATGCCGACTTAAGTACAAGAGGACTGATACTATAACATTCTATGATTTGAACCTCTGCTGTGAGTCCAGTTTTAGTTTCCGATGCTTCACTTCAGGTTTACTGTATCCCTTGGACCTTCTTATTGACGATGAAACACAGAAATTGCATCCGAATTTAATAGAAAAGGCACAATGCCGACTTAAGTACAAGAGGACTGATACTCTAACTTTCTATGATTTGAACCCCTCCTGTGAGTCCAGTTTTAGATTCCGATGCTTAACTTCAGGTTTACTGTATCCCTTGGACCTTCTTACTGACGATGAAACACAGAAATAGCATCCGAATTTAATAAAAAAGGCACAATGCCGACTTAAGTACAAGAGGACTGAAACTCTAACTTTCTATGATTTGAACCACTGCTGTGAGACCAGTTTTAGATTCCGATGCTTAACTTCAGATTTACTGTATCCCTTGGACCTTGTTATTGACGATGAAACACAGAAATTGCATCCGAATTTAATACAAAAGGCACAATGCCGACTTAAGTACAAGAGGACTGAAACTCTAACTTTCTATGATTTTAACCTCTGCTGTGAGTCTAGTTTTAGTTTCCGATGCTTCACTTCAGGTTTTTCTGTATCCCTTGGACCTTCTTATTGACGATGAAACACAGAAATTGCATCCGAATTTAATAAAAAAGGCACAATGCCGACTTAAGTACAAGAGGACTGATACTCTAACTTTCTTTGATTTGAACCCCTCCTGTGAGTCCAGTTTTAGATTCCGATGCTTAACTTCTGGTTTGCTGTATCCCTTGGACCTTCTTATTGACGATGAAACACAGAAATTGCATCCGAATTTAATAGAAAAGGCACAATGCCGACTTAAGTGCAAGAGGACTGAATCTCTATCTTTCTATCATTTGAACCTCTGCTGTGAGTCCAGTTTCAGTTTCCGATGCTTCACTTAAGGTTTGCTGTATCCCTTGGACCTTCTTATTGACGATGCAACACAGAAATTGCAATCGAATTTAATACAAAAATCACAATGCCGACTTACGTACAAGAGGACTGAAACTCTAACTTTCTATGATTTGAACCTCTGCTGTGAGTCCAGTTTTAGTTTCCGATGCTTCACTTCAGGTTTACTGTATCCCTTGGACCTTCTTATTGACGATGAAACACAGAAATTGCATCCGAATTTAATATAAAGGCACAATGCCGACTTAAGTACAAGAGGACTGATACTCTAACTTTCTATGGTTTGAACCCCTCCTGTGAGTCCAGTTTCAGATTCCGATGCTTAACTTCAGGTTTACTGTATCCCTTGAACCGTCTTATTGACGATGAAACACAGAAATTGCATCCGAATTCAATATAAAAGGCACAATGCCGACTTAAGTGCAAGAGGACTGAATCTCTAACTTTCTATGATTTGAACCTCTGCTGTGAGTCCAGTTTTAGTTTCCGATGCTTCACTTAAGGTTTACTGTATCCCTTGGACCTTCTTATTGACGATGAAACACAGAAATTGCATTCGAATTTAATACAAAATGCACAATGACGACTTACGTACAAGAGGACTGAAACTCTAACTTTCTATGATTTGAACCTCTGCTGTGAGTCCAGTTTTAGTTTCCGATGCTGAACTTCAGGTTTACTGTATCACTTGGACCTTCTTATTGACGAAGAAACACAGAAATTGCATTCGAATTTAATACAAAAGGCACAATGCCGACTTAAGTACAAGAGGACTGAAACTCTAACTTTCTATGATTTGAACCTCTGCTGTGAGTCCAGTTTTAGTTTCCGATGCTTCACTTCAGGTTTACTGTATCCCTTGGACCTTCTTATTGACGATGAAACACAGAAATTGCATCCGAATTTAATACAAAAGGCACAATGCCGACTTAAGTACAAGAGGACTGAAACTGCAACTTTCTATGAATTTAACCTCTGCTGTGAGTCCAGTTTAAGTTTCCGATGCTGCACTTCAGGTTTACTGTATCCCATGGATCGTCTTGTTAACGATGAAACACAGAAATTGCATCCGAATTTAATACAAAAGGCACAATGCCGACTTAAGTACAAGAGGACTGAAACTCTAACTTTCTATGATTTGAACCTCTGCTGTGAGTCCAATTTTAGTTTCCGATGCTTCACTTCAGGTTTACTGTATCCCTGGGACCTTCTTATTGACGATGAAAGACAGAAATTGCATCTGACTTTAATAAAAAGGGCACAATGCCGACTTAAGTACAAGAGGACTGAAACTCTAACTTTCTATGATTTGAACCACTGCTGTGAGACCAGTTTTAGATTCCGATGCTTAACTTCAGATTTACTGTATCCCTTGGACCTTCTTATTGACGATGAAACACAGAAATTGCATCCGAATTTAATACAAAAGGCACAATGCCGACTTAAGTACAAGAGGACTGAAACTCTAACTTTCTAAGATTTGAACCTCTGC
This sequence comes from Schistocerca americana, assembly GCF_021461395.2. Lineage (NCBI taxonomy): Eukaryota > Metazoa > Arthropoda > Insecta > Orthoptera > Acrididae > Schistocerca > Schistocerca americana. The sequence continues at coordinate 27,084 of NW_025725933.1, read as the reverse complement.
TGTGAGTCTAGTTTTAGTTTCCGATGCTTCACTTCAGGTTTACTGTATCCCTTGGACCTTCTTATTGACGATGAAACACAGAAATTGCATCCGAATTTAATACAAAAAGCACAATGCCGACCTAAGTACAAGAGGACTGAAACTGCAACTTTCTATGAATTTAACCTCTGCTGTGAGTCCAGTTTAAGTTTCCGATGCTTCACTTCAGGTTTACTGTATCCCATGGATCGTCTTATTGACGATGAAACACAGAAATTGCATCCGAATTTAATACAAAAGGCACAATGCCGACTTAAGTACAAGAGGACTGAAACTCTAACTTTCTATGATTTGAACCTCTGCTGTGAGTCTAGTTGTAGTTTCCGTTGCTTCACTTCAGGTTTACTGTATCCCTTGGACCTTCTTATTGACGATGAAACACAGAAATTGCATCGGAATTTAATACAAAAGGCACAATGCCGACTTAAGTACAAGAGGACTGAAACTGTTAATTTCTATGATTTGAACCTCTACTGTGAGTCCAGTTTTAGTTTCCGATGCTTCACTTCAGGTTTACTGTATCCCTTGGACCTTCTTATTGACGATGAAACACAGAAATTGCATCCGAATTTAATAAAAACGACACAATGCCGACTTAAGTACAAGAGTACTGATACTCTAACTTTCTATGATTTGAACCCCTCCTGTGAGTCCAGTTTTAGTTTCCGATGCTTCACTTCAGGTTTACTGTATCCCTTGGACCTTCTTACTGACGATGAGACACAGAAATTGCATCCGAATTTAATAAATAAGGCACAATGCCGACTTAAGTACAAGAGGACTGATACTCTAACTTTCTATGATTTGAACCCCTCCTGTGAGTCCAGTTTTAGATTCCGATGCTTAACATCAGGTTTACTGTATCCCTTGGACCTTCTTATTGACGATGAAACAAAGAAATTGCATCCGAATTTAATAAAAAAGGCACAATGCCGACTTAAGTACATGAGGACTGATACTCTAACTTTCTATGATTTGAACCCATCCTGTGAGTCCAATTTTAGATTCCGATGCTTCACTTCAGGTATACTGTATCCCTTGGACCTTCTTATTGACGATAAAACATAGAAATTGCATCCGAAGTTAATACAAAAGGCACAATGCCGACTTAAGTAGAAGAGGACTGAAACTGTAACTTTCTATGATTTAAACCTCTGCTGTGAGTCCAGTTTAAGTTTCCGATGCTTCACTTCAGGTTTACTGTATCCCATGGATCGTCTTATTGACGATGAAACACAGAAATTGCATCCGAATTTAATACAAAAGGCACAATGCCGACTTAAGTACAAGAGGACTGAAACTCTAACTTTCTATGATTTGAACCTCTGCTGTGAGTCTAGTTGTAGTTTCCGTTGATTCACTTCAGGTTTACTGTATCCCTTGGACCTTCTTATTGACGATGAAACACAGAAATTACATCGGAATTTAATACAAAAGGCACAATGCCGACTTAAGTACAAGAGGACTGAAACTGTTAATTTCTATGATTTGAACCTCTACTGTGAGTCCAGTTTTAGTTTCCGATGCTTCACTTCAGGTTTACTGTATCCCTTGGACCTTCTTATTGACGATGAAACACAGAAATTGCATCCGAATTTAATAAAAACGACACAATGCCGACTTAAGTACAAGAGTACTGATACTCTAACTTTCTATGATTTGAACCCCTCCTGTGAGTCCAGTTTTAGTTTCCGATGCTTCACTTCAGGTTTACTGTATCCCTGGGACCACCTTATTGACGATGAAAGACAGAAATTACATCTGACTTTAATAAAAAAACGCACAATGCCGACTTAAGTACAAGAGGACAGATACTCTAACTTTCTATGATTTGAACCCCTCCTGTGAGTCCAGTTTTAGATTCCGATGCTTAACTTCAGGTTTACTGTATCCCTTGGACCTTCTTATTGACGATGAAACGCAGAAATTGCATCCGAATTTAATAAAAAAGGCACAATGCCGACTTAAGTACATGAGGACTGATACTCTAACTTTCTATGATTTGAACCCCTCCTGTGATTCCAGTTTTAGATTCCGATGCTTAACGTCAGGTTTCCTGTATCCCTTGGACCTTCTTATTGACGATGAAACACAGAAAGTGCATCCGAATTTAATACAAAAGGCACAATGCCGACTTAAGTACATGAGGACTGATACTCTAACTTTCTATGATTTGAACCCCTCCTGTGATTCCAGTTTTAGATTCCGATGCTTAACGTCAGGTTTCCTGTATCCCTTGGACCTTCTTATTGACGATGAAACACAGAAAGTGCATCCGAATTTAATACAAAAGGCACAATGCCGACTTAAGTACAAGAATACTGAAACTCTAACTTTCTATGTTTTGAACCTCTGCTGTGAGTCCAGTTTTAGTTTCCGATGCTTCACTTCAGGTATACTGTATCCCTTGGACCTTCTTATTGACGATAAAACATAGAAATTGCATCCGAAGTTAATACAAAAGGCACAATGCCGACTTAAGTAGAAGAGGACTGAAACTGTAACTTTCTTTGATTTAAACCTCTGCTGTGAGTCCAGTTTAAGTTTCCGATGCTTCACTTCAGGTTTACTGTACCCCTTGGACCTTCTTATTGACGATGAAACACAGAAATTGCATCCGAATTTAATACAAAATGCACAATGCCGACTTAAGTACAAGAGGACTGATACACTAACTTTCTATGATTTGAACCTCTGCTGTGAGTCCAGTTTTAGTTTCCGATGCTTCACTTCAGGTTTACTGTATCCCTTGGACCTTCTTATTGACGATGAAACACAGAAATTGCATCCGAATTTAATAAAACCTCACAATGCCGACTTAAGTACAAGAGGTCTGATACTCTAACTTTCTATGATTTGAACCTATCCTGTGAGTCCAGTTTTAGATTCCGATGCTTCACTTCGGGTTTACTGTATCCCTTGGACCCTCTTATTGACGATGAAACACAGAAATTGCATCCGAATTCAATATAAAAGGCACAATGCCGACTTAAGTGCAAGAGGACTGAATCTCTAACTTTCTATGATTTGAACCTCTGCTGTGAGTCCAGTTTTAGTTTCCGATGCTTCACTTAAGGTTTACTGTATCCCTTGGACCTTCTTATTGACGATGAAACACAGAAATTGCATTCGAATTTAATACAAAATGCACAATGCCGACTTACGTACAAGAGGACTGAAACTCTAACTTTCTATGATTTGAACCTCTGCTGTGAGTCCAGTTTTAGTTTCCGACGCTTAACTTCAGGTTTACTGTATCCCTTGGACCTTCTTATTGACGATGAAACACAGAAATTGCATCCGAATTTAATAAAAAAGGCACAATGCCGACTTAAGTACAAGAGGACTGATACTCTAACTTTCTATGATTTGAACCCCTCCTGTGAGTAAAGTTTTAGATTCCGATGCTTAACTTCTGGTTTACTGTATCCCTTGGACCTTCTTATTGACGATGAAACACAGAAATTGCATTCGAATTTAATACAAAATGCACAATGCCGACTTACGTACAAGAGGACTGAAACTCTAACTTTCAATGATTTGAACCTCTGCTGTGAGTCCAGTTTTAGTTTCCGATGCTGACCTTCAGGTTTACTGTATCCCTTGGACCTTCCTATTGATGATGAAACACAGAAATTGCATTCGAGTTTAATACAAAAGGCACAATGCCGACTTAAGTACAAGAGGACTGAAACTGCAACTTTGTATGATTTTAACCTCTGCTGTGAGTCCAGTTTAAGTTTCCGATGCTTCACTTCAGGTTTACTGTATCCCATGGATCGTCTTATTGACGATGAAACACAGAAATTGCATCCGAATTTAATACAAAAGGCACAATGCCGACTTAAGTACAAGAGGACTGAAACTCTAACTTTCTATGATTTGAACCTCTGCTGTGAGTCTAGTTGTAGTTTGAGTTGCTTCACTTCAGGTTTACTGTTTCCCTTGGACCTTCTTATTGACGATGAAACACAGAAATTGCATTGGAATTTAATACAAAAGGCACAATGTCGACTTAAGTACAAGAGGACTGAAACTGTTAATTTCTATGATTTGAACCTCTACTGTGAGTCCAGTTTTAGTTTCCGATGCTTCACTTCAGGTTTACTGTATCCCTTGGACCTTCTTATTGACGATGAAACACAGAAATTGCATCCGAATTTAATACAAACGACACAATGCCGACTTAAGTACAAGAGTACTGATACTCTAACTTTCTATGATTTGAACCCCTCCTGTGAGTCCAGTTTTATATTCCGATGCTTCACTTCAGGTATACTGTATCCCTTGGACCTTCTTATTGACGATAAAACATAGAAATTGCATCCGAAGTTAATACAAAAGGCACAATGCCGGCTTAAGTAGAAGAGGACTGAAACTGTAACTTTCTATGATTTAAACCTCTGCTGTGAGTCCAGTTTAAGTTTCCGATGCTTCACTTCAGGTTTACTGTATCCCTTGGACCTTCTTATTGACGATCAAACACAGAAATTGCATCGGAATTTAATACAAAAGGCACAATGCCGACTTAAGTACAAGAGGACTGAAACTGTTAATTTCTATGATTTGAACCTCTGCTGTGTGTCCAGTTTCAGTTTCCGATGCTTCACTTAAGGTTTGCTGTATCCCTTGGACCTTCTTATTGACGATGCAACACAGAAATTGCATTCGAAATTAATACAAAAATCACAATGCCGACTTACGTACAAGAGGATTGAAACTCTAACTTTCTATGATTTGAAAATCTGCTGTGAGTCCAGTTTTAGTTTCCGATGCTTCACTTCAGGTTTACTGTATCCCTGGGACCTCCTTATTGACGATGAAAGACAGAAATTGTATCTGACTTTAATAAAAAAGGCACAATGCCGACTTAAGTACAAGAGGACAGATACTCTAACTTTCTATGATTTGAACCCCTCCTGTGAGTCCAGTTTTAGATTCCGATGCTTAACTTCAGGTTTACTGTATACCTTGGACCTTCTTATTGACGATGAAACACAGAAATTGCATCCGAATTTAATAAAAAAGGCACAATGCCGACTTAAGTACATGAGGACTGATACTCTAACTTTCTATGATTTGAACCCCTCCTGTGATTCCAGTTTTAGATTCCGATGCTTAACGTCAGGTTTCCTGTATCCCTTGGACCTTCTTATTGACGATGAAACACAGAAAGTGCATCCGAATTTAATACAAAAGGCACAATGCCGACTTAAGTACAAGAATACTGAAACTCCAACTTTCTATGTTTTGAACCTCTGCTGTGAGTCCAGTTTTAGTTTCCGATGCTTCACTTCAGGTATACTGTATCCCTTGGACCTTCTTATTGACGATAAAACATAGAAATTGCATCCGAAGTTAATACAAAAGGCACAATGCCGACTTAAGTAGAAGAGGACTGAAACTGTAACTTTCTATGATTTAAACCTCTGCTGTGAGTCCAGTTTAAGTTTCCGATGCTTCACTTCAGGTTTACTGTATCCCTTGGACCTTCTTACTGACGATGAAACACAGAAATTGCATCCGAATTTGATAAAAAAGGCACAATGCCGACTTAAGTACAAGAGAACTGATACTCTAACTTTCTGTGATTTGAACCCCTCCTGTGAGTCCAGTTTTAGTTTCCGATGCTTAACTTCAGGTTTACTGTATCCCTTGGACCTTCTTATTGACGATGAAACACAGAAATTGCATCCGAATTTAATAAAAACGACACAATGCCGACTTAAGTACAAGAGTACTGATACTCTAACTTTCTATGATTTGAACCCCTCCTGTGAGTCCAGTTTTATATTCCGATGCTTCACTTCAGGTATACTGTATCCCTTGGACATTCTTATTGACGATAAAACATAGAAATTGCATCCGAAGTTAATACAAAAAGCACAATGCCGACTTAAGTAGAAGAGGACTGAAACTGTAACTTTCTATGATTTAAACCTCTGCTGTGAGTCCAGTTTAAGTTTCCGATGCTTCACTTCAGGTTTACTGTATCCCTTGGACCTTCTTATTGACGATCAAACACAGAAATTGCATCGGAATTTAATACAAAAGGCACAATGCCGACTTAAGTACAAGAGGACTGAAACTGTTAATTTCTATGATTTGAACCTCTGCTGTGAGTCCAGTTTCAGTTTCCGATGCTTCACTTAAGGTTTGCTGTATCCCTTGGACCTTCTTATTGACGATGCAACACAGAAATTGCATTCGAATTTAATACAAAAATCACAATGCCGACTTACGTACAAGAGGATTGAAACTCTAACTTTCTATGATTTGAAAATCTGCTGTGAGTCCAGTTTTAGTTTCCGATGCTTCACTTCAGGTTTACTGTATCCCTGGGACCTCCTTATTGACGATGAAAGACAGAAATTGTATCTGACTTTAATAAAAAAGGCACAATGCCGACTTAAGTACAAGAGGACAGATACTCTAACTTTCTATGATTTGAACCCCTCCTGTGAGTCCAGTTTTAGATTCCGATGCTTAACTTCAGGTTTACTGTATACCTTGGACCTTCTTATTGACGATGAAACACAGAAATTGCATCCGAATTTAATAAAAAAGGCACAATGCCGACTTAAGTACATGAGGACTGATACTCTAACTTTCTATGATTTGAACCCCTCCTGTGATTCCAGTTTTAGATTCCGATGCTTAACGTCAGGTTTCCTGTATCCCTTGGTCCTTCTTATTGACGATGAAACACAGAAAGTGCATCCGAATTTAATACAAAAGGCACAATGCCGACTTAAGTACAAGAATACTGAAACTCTAACTTTCTATGTTTTGAACCTCTGCTGTGAGTCCAGTTTTAGTTTCCGATGCTTCACTTCAGGGATACTGTATCCCTTGGACCTTCTTATTGACGATAAAACATAGAAATTGCATCCGAAGTTAATACAAAAGGCACAATGCCGACTTAAGTAGAAGAGGACTGAAACTGTAACTTTCTATGATTTAAACCTCTGCTGTGAGTCCAGTTTAAGTTTCCGATGCTTCACTTCAGGTTTACTGTATCCCTTGGACCTTCTTATTGACAATGAAACACAGAAATTGCATCCGAATTTAATACAAAAGGCACAATGCCGACTTAAGTACAAGAGGACTGATACACTAACTTTCTATGATTTGAACCTCTGCTGTGAGTCCAGTTTTAGTTTCCGATGCTTCACTTCAGGTTTACTGTATCCCTTGGACCTTCTTATTGACGATGAAACACAGAAATTGCATCCGAATTTAATAAAAACGACATAATGCTGACTTAAGTACAAGAGGTCTGATACTCTAACTTTCTATGATTTGAACTCCTCCTGTGAGTCCAGTTTTAGATTCCGATGCTTAACTTCTGGTTTACTGTATCCCTTGGACCTTCTTATTGACGATGAAACACAGAAATTGCATCAGAGTTTAATAGAAAAGGCACAATGCCGACTTAAGTACAAGAGCACTGATACTCTAACTTTCTGTGATTTGAACCCCTCCTGTAAGTCCAGTTTTAGTTTCCGATGCTTAACTTCAGGTTTACTGTATCCCTTGGACCTTCTTATTGACGATGAAACACAGAAATTGCATCCGAATTTAATAAAAACGACACAATGCCGACTTAAGTACAAGAGTACTGATACTCTAACTTTCTATGATTTGAACCCCGCCTGTGAGTCCAGTTTTATATTCCGATGCTTCACTTCAGGTATACTGTATCCCTTGGACCTTCTTATTGACGATAAAACATAGAAATTGCATCCGAAGTTAATACAAAAGGCACAATGCCGACTTAAGTAGAAGAGGACTGAAACTGTAACTTTCTATGATTTAAACCTCTGCTGTGAGTCCAGTTTAAGTTTCCGATGCTTCACTTCAGGTTTACTGTATCCCTTGGACCTTCTTATTGACGATGAAACACAGAAATTGCATCGGAATTTAATACAAAAGGCACAATGCCGACTTAAGTACAAGAGGACTGAAACTGTTAATTTCTATGATTTGAACCTCTGCTGTGAGTCCAGTTTCAGTTTCCGATGCTTCACTTAAGGTTTGCTGTATCCCTTGGACCTTCTTATTGACGATGCAACACAGAAATTGCATTCGAATTTAATACAAAAATCACAATGCCGACTTACGTACAAGAGGATTGAAACTCTAACTTTCTATGATTTGAACCTCTGCTGTGAGTCCAGTTTTAGTTTCCGATGCTTCACTTCAGGTTTACTGTATCCCTGGGACCTCCTTATTGACGATGAAAGACAGAAATTGTATCTGACTTTAATAAAAAAGGCACAATGCCGACTTAAGTACAAGAGGACAGATACTCTAACTTTCTATGATTTGAACCCCTCCTGTGAGTCCAGTTTTAGATTCCGATGCTTAACTTCAGGTTTACTGTATACCTTGGACCTTCTTATTGACGATGAAACACAGAAATTGCATCCGAATTTAATAAAAAAGGCACAATGCCGACTTAAGTACATGAGGACTGATACTCTAACTTTCTATGATTTGAACCCCTCCTGTGATTCCAGTTTTAGATTCCGATGCTTAACGTCAGGTTTCCTGTATCCCTTGGACCTTCTTATTGACGATGAAACACAGAAAGTGCATCCGAATTTAATACAAAAGGCACAATGCCGACTTAAGTACAAGAATACTGAAACTCTAACTTTCTATGTTTTGAACCTCTGCTGTGAGTCCAGTTTTAGTTTCCGATGCTTCACTTCAGGTATACTGTATCCCTTGGACCTTCTTATTGACGATAAAACATAGAAATTGCATCCGAAGTTAATACAAAAGGCACAATGCCGACTTAAGTAGAAGAGGACTGACACTGTAACTTTCTATGATTTAAACCTCTGCTGTGAGTCCAGTTTAAGTTTCCGATGCTTCACTTCAGGTTTACTGTATCCCTTGGACCTTCTTATTGACAATGAAACACAGAAATTGCATCCGAATTTAATACAAAAGGCACAATGCCGACTTAAGTACAAGAGGACTGATACACTAACTTTCTATGATTTGAACCTCTGCTGTGAGTCCAGTTTTAGTTTCCGATGCTTCACTTCAGGTTTACTGTATCCCTTGGACCTTCTTATTGACGATGAAACACAGAAATTGCATCCGAATTTATTAAAAACGACATAATGCCGACTTAAGTACAAGAGGTCTGATACTCTAACTTTCTATGATTTGAACCCCTCCTGTGAGTCCAGTTTTAGTTTCCGATGCTTCGCTTCAGGTTTACTGTATCCCTTGGACCTTCTTACTGACGATGAAACACAGAAATTGCATCCGAATTTAATAAAACGGCACAATGCCGACTTAAGTACAAGAGGACTGATACTCTAACTTTCTATGATTTGAACCCCTCCTGTGAGTCCAGTTTTAGATTCCGATGCTTAACTTCTGGTTTACTGTATCCCTTGGACCTTCTTACTGACGATGAAACACAGAAATTGCATCCGAATTCAATATAAAAGGCACAATGCCGACTTAAGTGCAAGAGGACTGAATCTCTAACTTTCTATGATTTGAACCTCTGCTGTGAGTCCAGTTTTAGTTTCCGATGCTTCACTTAAGGTTTACTGTATCCCTTGGACCTTCTTATTGACAATGAAACACAGAAATTGCATTCGAATTTAATACAAATTGCACAATGCCGACTTACGTACAAGAGGACTGAAACTCTAACTTTCTATGATTTGAACCTCTGCTGTGAGTCCAGTTTTAGTTTCCGATGCTGAACTTCAGGTTTACTGTATCCCTTGGACCTTCTTATTGACGATGAAACACAGAAATTGCATCCGAATTTAATACAAAAGGCACAATGCCGACATAAGTACAAGAGGACTGAAACTCTAACTTTCTATGATTTGAACCTCTGCTGTGAGTCCAGTTTTAGTTTCCGATGCTTCACTTCAGGTTTACTGTATCCCTTGGACCTTCTTACTGACGATGAAACACAGAAATTTCATCCGAATTTAATAAAACGGCACAATGCCGACTTAAGTACAAGAGGACTGATACTCTAACTTTCTATGATTTGAACTCCTCCTGTGAGTCCAGTTTTAGATTCCGATGCTTAACGTCTGGTTTACTGTATCCCTTGGACCTTCTTATTGACGATGAAACACAGAAATTGCATCAGAGTTTAATAGAAAAGGCACAATGCCGACTTAAGTACAAGAGAACTGATACTCTAACTTTCTATGATTTGAACCCCTCCTGTGAGTCCAGTTTTAGTTTCCGATGCTTAACTTCAGGTTTACTGTATCCCTTGGACCTTCTTATTGACGATGAAACACAGAAATTGCATCCGAATTTAATAAAAACGACACAATGCCGACTTAAGTACAAGAGTACTGATACTCTAACTTTCTACGATTTGAACCCCTCCTGTGAGTCCAGTTTTATATTCCGATGCTTCACTTCAGGTATACTGTATCCCTTGGACCTTCTTATTGACGATAAAACATAGAAATTGCATCCGAAGTTAATACAAAAGGCACAATGCCGACTTAAGTAGAAGAGGACTGAAACTGTAACTTTCTATGATCTAAACCTCTGCTGTGAGTCCAGTTTAAGTTTCCGATGCTTCACTTCAGGTTTACTGTATCCCTTGGACCTTGTTATTGACGATGAAACACAGAAATTGCATCGGAATTTAATACAAAAGGCACAATGCCGACTTAAGTACAAGAGGACTGAAACTGTTAATTTCTATGATTTGAACCTCTGCTGTGAGTCCAGTTTCAGTTTCCGATGCTTCACTTAAGGTTTGCTGTATCCCTTGGACCTTCTTATTGACGATGCAACACAGAAATTGCATTCGAATTTAATACAAAAATCACAATGCCGACTTACGTACAAGAGGATTGAAACTCTAACTTTCTATGATTTGAACCTCTGCTGTGAGTCCAGTTTTAGTTTCCGATGCTTCACTTCAGGTTTACTGTATCCCTGGGACCTCCTTATTGACGATGAAAGACAGAAATTGTATCTGACTTTAATAAAAAAGGCACAATGCCGACTTAAGTACAAGAGGACAGATACTCCAACTTTCTATGATTTGAACCCCTCCTGTGTGTCCAGTTTTAGATTCCGATGCTTAACTTCAGGTTTACTGTATACCTTGGACCTTCTTATTGACGATGAAACACAGAAAGTGCATCCGAATTTAATACAAAAGGCACAATGCCGACTTAAGTACAAGAATACTGAAACTCTAACTTTCTATGTTTTGAACCTCTGCTGTGAGTCCAGTTTTAGTTTCCGATGCTTCACTTCAGGTATACTGTATCCCTTGGACCTTCTTATTGACGATAAAACATAGAAATTGCATCCGAAGTTAATACAAAAGGCACAATGCCGACTTAAGTAGAAGAGGACTGAAACTGTAACTTTCTATGATTTAAACCTCTGCTGTGAGTCCAGTTTAAGTTTCCGATGCTTCACTTCAGGTTTACTGTATCCCTTGGACCTTCTTATTGACGATGAAACACAGAAATTGCATCCGAATTTATTAAAAACGACATAATGCCGACTTAAGTACAAGAGGTCTGATACTCTAACTTTCTATGATTTGAACCCCTCCTGTGAGTCCAGTTTTAGTTTCCGATGCTTCGCTTCAGGTTTACTGTATCCCTTGGACCTTCTTACTGACGATGAAACACAGAAATTGCATCCGAATTTAATAAAACGGCACAATGCCGACTTAAGTACAAGAGGACTGATACTCTAACTTTCTATGATTTGAACCCCTCCTGTGAGTCCAGTTTTAGATTCCGATGCTTAACTTCTGGTTTACTGTATCCCTTGGACCTTCTTATTGACGATGAAACACAGAAATTGCATCAGAGTTTAATAGAAAAGGCACAATGCTGACTTAAGTACAAGAGGACTGATACTCTAACTTTCTATGATTTGAACCTATCCTGTGAGTCCAGTTTTAGATTCCGATGCTTCACTTCGGGTTTACTATATCCCTTGGACCCTCTTATTGACGATGAAACACAGAAATTGCATCCGAATTCAATATAAAAGGCACAATGCCGACTTAAGTGCAAGAGGACTGAATCTCTAACTTTCTATGATTTGAACCTCTGCTGTGAGTCCAGTTTTAGTTTCCGATGCTTCACTTAAGGTTTACTGTATCCCTTGGACCTTCTTATTGACAATGAAACACAGAAATTGCATTCGAATTTAATACAAAATGCACAATGCCGACTTACGTACAAGAAGACTGAAACTCTAACTTTCTATGATTTGAACCTCTGCTGTGAGTCCAGTGTTAGTTTCCGATGCTGAACTTCAGGTTTACTGTATCCCTTGGACCTTCTTATTGACGATGAAACACAGAAATTGCATCCGAATTTAATACAAAAGGCACAATGCCGACATAAGTACAAGAGGACTGAAACTCTAACTTTCTATGATTTGAACCTCTGCTGTGAGTCCAGTTTTAGTTTCCGATGCTTCACTTCAGGTTTACTGTATCCCTTGGACATTCTTATTGACGATGAAAAACAGAAATTGCATTCGAATTTAATACGAAAGGCACAATGCCGACTTACGTACAAGAGGACTGAAACTCTAACTTTCTATGATTTGAACCTCTGCTGTGAGTCCAGTTTTAGTTTCCGATGCTTAACTTCAGGTTTACTGTATCCCTTGGACCCTCTTATTGACGATGAAACACAGAAATTGCATCCGAATTTAATACAAAAGGCACAATGCCGACTTAAGTGCAAGAGGACTGAAACTCTAACTTTCTATGATTTGAACCTCTGCTGTGAGTCCAGTTTTAGTTTCCGATGCTTCACTTCAGGTTTACTTTATCCCTTGGACCTTCTTATTGACGATGAAACACAGAAATTGCATTCGAATTTAATACAAAAGGCACAATGCCGACTTACGTACAAGAGGACTGAAACTCTAACTTTCTATGATTTGAACCTCTGCTGTGAGTCCAGTTTTAGATTCCGATGCTTAACTTCAGGTTTACTGTATCCCTTGGACTTTCTTATTGACGATGAAACACAGAAATTGCATCCGAATTTAATAAAAACGACACAATGCCGACTTAAGTACAAGAGGTCTGATACTCTAACTTTCTATGATTTGAACCCCTCCTGTGAGTCCAGTTTTAGTTTCCGATGCTTCGCTTCAGGTGTACTGTATCCCTTGGACCTCCTTACTGACGAGGAAACACAGAAATTGCATCCGAATTTAATAAAACGGCACAATGCCGACTTAAGTACAAGAGGACTGATACTCTAACTTTCTGTGATTTGAACCCCTCCTGTGAGTCCAGTTTTGGATTCCGATGCTTAACTTCTGGTTTACTGTATCCCGTGGACCTTCTTATTGACGATGAAACACAGATATTGCATCCTAATTTAATAGAAAAGGCACAATGCTGACTTAAGTACAAGAGGACTGATACTCTAACTTTCTATGATTTGAACCTATCCTGTGAGTCCAGTTTTAGATTCCGATGCTTCACTTCGGGTTTACTGTTTCCCTTGGACCCTCTTATTGACGATGAAACACAGAAATTGCATCCGAATTCAATATAAAAGGCACAATGCCGACTTAAGTGCAAGAGGACTGAATCTCTAACTTTCTATGATTTGAACCTCTGCTGTGAGTCCAGTTTTAGTTTCCGATGCTTAACGTCAGGTTTACTGTATCCCTTGGACCTTCTTATTGACGATGAAACACAGAAATTGCATCCGAATTTAATATAAAAGGCACAATGCCGACTTAAGTACAAGAGGACTGATACTCTAATTTTCTATGATTTGAACCCCTCCTTTGAGTCCAGTTTTAGTTTCCGATGCTTCGCTTCAGGTTTACTGTATCCCTTGGAACTTCTTACTGACGATAAAACACAGAAATTGCATCCGAATTTAATACAAAAGGCACAATGCCGACTTAAGTACAAGAGGACTGATACTCTAACTTTCTATGATTTGAACCCCTCCAGTGAGTCCAGTTTTAGATTCCGATGCTAAACTTCTGGTTTACTGTATCCCTTGGAACTTCTTATTGACGATGAAACACAGAAATTGCATCCGAATTTAATAGAAAAGGCACAATGGCGACTTAAGTACAGGAAGACTGATACTCTAACTTTCTATGATTTGAACCTCTCCTGTGAGTCCAGTTTTAGATTCCGATGCTTCACTTCGGGTATACTGTAACCCTTGGACCCTCTTATTGACGATGAAACACAGAAATTGCATCCGAATTCAATACAAAAGGCACAATGCCGAATTAAGTGCAAGAGGACTGAATCTCTAACTTTCTATGATTTGAACCTCTGCTGTGAGTCCAGTTTTAGTTTCCGATGCTTCACTTAATGTTTACTGTATTCCTTGGACCTTCTTATTGACGATGAAACACAGAAATTGCATCCGAATTTAATACAAAAGGCACAATGCCGACTTAAGTACAAGAGGACTGAAACTGAAACTTTCTATGATTTGAACCTCTTCTGTAAGTCCAGTTTAAGTTTCCGATGCTTCTCTTCAGATTTACTGTATCCCTTGGACCTTCTTATTGACGATGAAACACAAAAATTGCATCCGAATTTAATACAAAAGGCACAATGCCGACTTAAGTACAAGAGGACTGATACTCTAACTTTCTATGATTTGAACCTCTGCTGTGAGTCCAGTTTTAGTTTCCGATGCTTCACTTCAGGTTTACTGTATCCCTGGGACCTTCTTATTGACGTTGAAAGACAGAAATTGCATCTGACTTTAATAAAAAAGGCACAAAGCCGACTTAAGTACAAGAGGACTGAAACTTTAACTATCTATGATTCGAACCACTGCTGTGAGACCAGTTTTAAATTCCGATGCTTAACTTCAGATTTACTGTATCCCTTGGTCCTTCTTATTGACGATGAAACACAGAAATTGCTTCCCAATTTAATACAAAAGGCATAATGCCGACTTAAGTACAAGGGGACTGAAACTGCAACTTTCTATGATTTGAACCTCTGCTGTGAGTCCAGTTTAAGTTTCCGATGCTTCACTTCAGGTTTACTGTATCCCTTGGATCGTCTTATTGACGATGAAACACAGAAATTGCATCCGAATTTAATACAAAAGGCACAATGCCGACTTAAGTACAAGAGGACTGAAACTCTAACTTTCTATGATTTGAACCTCTGCTGTGAGTCTAGTTTTAGTTTCCGATGCTTCACTTCTGGTTTACTGTATTCCTTGGACCTTCTTATTGACGATGAAACACAGAAATTGCATCCGAATTTAATACAAAAGGCACAATGCCGACTTAAGAACAAGAGGACTGAAACTGTAACTTTCTATGATTTGAAACTCTTCTGTAAGTCCAGTTTAAGTTTCCGATGCTTCACTTCAGATTAAATGTATCCCTTGGACCTTCTTATTGACGATGAAACACAGAAATTGCATCAGAATTTAATACAAAAGGCACAATGCCGACTTAAGTACAAGAGGACTGATACTCTAACTTTCTATGATTTGAACCTCTGCTGTGAGTCCAGTTTTAGTTTCCGATGCTTCACTTCAGGTTTACTGTATCCCTTGGACATTCTTATTGACGATGAAACACAGAAATTGCATCCGAATTTAATATAAAAGGCACAATGCCGACTTAAGTACAAGTGGGCTGATACTCTAACATTCTATGATTTGAACCCCTCCTGTGAGTCCAGTTTTAGATTCCGATGCTTAACTTCAGGTTTACTGTATTGCTTGGACCTTCTTATTGACGATGAAACACAGAAATTGCATCCGAATTTAATAAAAACGACACAATGCCGACTTAAGTACAAGAGGACTGATACTCTAACTTTCTATGATTTGAACCTCTGCTGTGAGTCCAGTTTTAGTTTCCGATGCTTCACTTCGGGTTTATTGTATCCCTTGGACCTTCTTACTGACGATGAAACACAGAAATTGCATCCGAATTTAATAAAAAAGGCACAAAGCCCACTTAAGTACAAGAGGACTGATACTCTAACTTTCTATGATTTGAACCCCTCCTGTGAGTCCAATTTTTAGTTTCCGATGCTTCACTTCAGGTTTACTGTATCCCTTGGACCTTCTTACTGACGATGAAACACAGAAATTGCATCCGAATTTAATAAAAAAGGCACAATGCCGACTTAAGTACAAGAGGACTGATACTCTAACTTTCTATGATTTGAACCCCTCCTGTGAGCCCAGTTTTAGATTCCGATGCTTAACCTCTGGTTTACTGTATCCCTTGGACCTTCTTATTGACGATGAAACACAGAATGTGCATCCGAATTTAATAAATAAGGCACAATGCCGACTTACGTACAAGTGGAATGAAACTCTAACTTCCTATGATTTGAACCTCTGCTGTGAGTCCAGTTTTAGTTTCCGATGCTTAACGTCAGGTTTACTGTATCCCTTGGACCTTCTTATTGACGATGAAACACAGAAATTGCATCCGAATTTAATATAAAAGGCACAATGCCGACTTAAGTACAAGAGGACTGATACTCTAACTTTCTATGATTTGAACCCCTCCTTTGAGTCCAGTTTTAGTTTCCGATGCTTCGCTTCAGGTTTACTGTATCCCTTGGAACTTCTTACTGACGATAAAACACAGAAATTGCATCCGAATTTAATACAAAAGGCACAATGCCGACTTAAGTACAAGAGGACTGATACTCTAAATTTCTATGATTTGAACCCCTCCAGTGAGTCCAGTTTTAGATTCCGATGCTAAACTTCTGGTTTACTGTATCCCTTGGAACTTCTTATTGACGATGAAACACAGAAATTGCATCCGAATTTAATAGAAAAGGCACAATGGCGACTTAAGTACAGGAGGACTGATACTCTAACTTTCTATGATTTGAACCTCTCCTGTGAGTCCAGTTTTAGATTCCGATGCTTCACTTCGGGTATACTGTAACCCTTGGACCCTCTTATTGACGATGAAACACAGAAATTGCATCCGAATTCTATACAAAAGGCACAATGCCGAATTAAGTGCAAGAGGACTGAATCTCTAACTTTCTATGATTTGAACCTCTGCTGTGAGTCCAGTTTTAGTTTCCGATGCTTCACTTAATGTTTACTGTATTCCTTGGACCTTCTTATTGACGATGAAACACAGAAATTGCATCCGAATTTAATACAAAAGGCACAATGCCGACTTAAGTACAAGAGGACTGAAACTGAAACTTTCTATGATTTGAACCTCTTCTGTAAGTCCAGTTTAAGTTTCCGATGCTTCACTTCAGATTTACTGTATCCCTTGGACCTTCTTATTGACGATGAAACACAGAAATTGCATCCGAATTTAATACAAAAGGCACAATGCCGACTTAAGTACAAGAGGACTGATACTCTAACTTTCTATGATTTGAACCTCTGCTGTGAGTCCAGTTTTAGTTTCCGATGCTTCACTTCAGGTTTACTGTATCCCTGGGACCTTCTTATTGACGTTGAAAGACAGAAATTGCATCTGACTTTAATAAAAAAGGCACAAAGCCGACTTAAGTACAAGAGGACTGAAACTTTAACTATCTATGATTCGAACCACTGCTGTGAGACCAGTTTTAAATTCCGATGCTTAACTTCAGATTTACTGTATCCCTTGGTCCTTCTTATTGACGATGAAACAGAGAAATTGCTTCCCAATTTAATACAAAAGGCACAATGCCGACTTAAGTACAAGGGGACTGAAACTGCAACTTTCTATGATTTGAACCTCTGCTGTGAGTCCAGTTTAAGTTTCCGATGCTTCACTTCAGGTTTACTGTATCCCTTGGATCGTCTTATTGACGATGAAACACAGAAATTGCATCCGAATTTAATACAAAAGGCACAATGCCGACTTAAGTACAAGAGGACTGAAACTCTAACTTTCTATGATTTGAACCTCTGCTGTGAGTCTAGTTTTAGTTTCCGATGCTTCACTTCTGGTTTACTGTACTCCTTGGACCTTCTTATTGACGATGAAACACAGAAATTGCATCCGAATTTAATACAAAAGGCACAATGCCGACTTAAGAACAAGAGGACTGAAACTGTAACTTTCTATGATTTGAACCTCTTCTGTAAGTCCAGTTTAAGTTTCCGATGCTTCACTTCAGATTAAATGTATCCCTTGGACCTTCTTATTGACGATGAAACACAGAAATTGCATCAGAATTTAATACAAAAGGCACAATGCCGACTTAAGTACAAGAGGACTGATACTCTAACTTTCTATGATTTGAACCTCTGCTGTGAGTCCAGTTTTAGTTTCCGATGCTTCACTTCAGGTTTACTGTATCCCTTGGACATTCTTATTGACGATGAAACACAGAAATTGCATCCGAATTTAATATAAAAGGCACAATGCCGACTTAAGTACAAGTGGACTGATACTCTAACATTCTATGATTTGAACCCCTCCTGTGAGTCCAGTTTTAGATTCCGATGCTTAACTTCAGGTTTACTGTATTGCTTGGACCTTCTTATTGACGATGAAACGCAGAAATTGCATCCGAATTTAATAAAAACGACACAATGCCGACTTAAGTACAAGAGGACTGATACTCTAACTTTCTATGATTTGAACCTCTGCTGTGAGTCCAGTTTTAGTTTCCGATGCTTCACTTCAGGTTTACTGTATCCCTTGGACCTTCTTACTGACGATGAAACACAGAAATTGCATCCGAATTTAATAAAAAAGGCACAAAGCCCACTTAAGTACAAGAGGACTGATACTCTAACTTTCTATGATTTGAACCCCTCCTGTGAGTCCAATTTTTAGTTTCCAATGCTTCACTTCAGGTTTACTGTATCCCTTGGACCTTCTTACTGACGATGAAACACAGAAATTGCATCCGAATTTAATAAAAAAGGCACAATGCCGACTTAAGTACAAGAGGACTGATACTCTAACTTTCTATGATTTGAACCCCTCCTGTGAGCCCAGTTTTAGATTCCGATGCTTAACCTCTGGTTTACTGTATCCCTTGGACCTTCTTATTGACGATGAAACACAGAATGTGCATCCGAATTTAATACAAAAGGCACAATGCCGACTTACGTACAAGTGGAATGAAACTCTAACTTCCTATGATTTGAACCTCTGCTGTGAGTCCAGTTTTAGTTTCCGATGCTTAACGTCAGGTTTACTGTATCCCTTGGACCTTCTTATTGACGATGAAACACAGAAATTGCATCCGAATTTAATATAAAAGGCACAATGCCGACTTAAGTACAAGAGGACTGATACTCTAACTTTCTATGATTTGAACCCCTCCTTTGAGTCCAGTTTTAGTTTCCGATGCTTCGCTTCAGGTTTACTGTATCCCTTGGAACTTCTTACTGACGATAAAACACAGAAAATGCATCCGAATTTAATACAAAAGGCACAATGCCGACTTAAGTACAAGAGGACTGATACTCTAAATTTGTATGATTTGAACCCCTCCAGAGAGTCCAGTTTTAGATTCCGATGCTAAACTTCTGGTTTACTGTATCCCTTGGAACTTCTTATTGACGATGAAACACAGAAATTGCATCCGAATTTAATAGAAAAGGCACAATGGCGACTTAAGTACAGGAGGACTGATACTCTAACTTTCTATGATTTGAACCTCTCCTGTGAGTCCAGTTTTAGATTCCGATGCTTCACTTCGGGTATACTGTAACCCTTGGACCCTCTTATTGACGATGAAACACAGAAATTGCATCCGAATTCAATACAAAAGGCACAATGCCGAATTAAGTGCAAGAGGACTGAATCTCTAACTTTCTATGATTTGAACCTCTGCTGTGAGTCCAGTTTTAGTTTCCGATGCTTCACTTAATGTTTACTGTATTCCTTGGACCTTCTTATTGACGATGAAACACAGAAATTGCATCCGAATTTAATACAAAAGGCACAATGCCGACTTAAGTGCAAGAGGACTGAAACTGAAACTTTCTATGATTTGAACCTCTTCTGTAAGTCCAGTTTAAGTTTCCGATGCTTCACTTCAGATTTACTGTATCCCTTGGACCTTCTTATTGACGATGAAACACAGAAATTGCATCCGAATTTAATACAAAAGGCACAATGCCGACTTAAGTACAAGAGGACTGATACTCTAACTTTCTATGATTTGAACCTCTGCTGTGAGTCCAGTTTTAGTTTCCGATGCTTCACTTCAGGTTTACTGTATCCCTGGGACCTTCTTATTGACGTTGAAAGACAGAAATTGCATCTGACTTTAATAAAAAAGGCACAAAGCCGACTTAAGTACAAGAGGACTGAAACTTTAACTATCTATGATTCGAACCACTGCTGTGAGACCAGTTTTAAATTCCGATGCTTAACTTCAGATTTACTGTATCCCTTGGTCCTTCTTATTGACGATGAAACACAGAAATTGCTTCCCAATTTAATACAAAAGGCACAATGCCGACTTAAGTACAAGTGGACTGAAAGTGCAACTTTCTATGATTTGAACCTCTGCTGTGAGTCCAGTTTAAGTTTCCGATGCTTCACTTCAGGTTTACTGTATCCCTTGGATCGTCTTATTGACGATGAAACACAGAAATTGCATCCGAATTTAATACAAAAGGCACAATGCCGACTTAAGTACAAGAGGACTGAAACTCTAACTTTCTATGATTTGAACCTCTGCTGTGAGTCTAGTTTTAGTTTCCGATGCTTCACTTCTGGTTTACTGTATTCCTTGGACCTTCTTATTGACGATGAAACACAGAAATTGCATCCGAATTTAATACAAAAGGCACAATGCCGACTTAAGAACAAGAGGACTGAAACTGTAACTTTCTATGATTTGAACCTCTTCTGTAAGTCCAGTTTAAGTTTCCGATGCTTCACTTCAGATTAAATGTATCCCTTGGACCTTCTTATTGACGATGAAACACAGAAATTGCATCAGAATTTAATACAAAAGGCACAATGCCGACTTAAGTACAAGAGGACTGATACTCTAACTTTCTATGATTTGAACCTCTGCTGTGAGTCCAGTTTTAGTTTCCGATGCTTCACTTCAGGTTTACTGTATCCCTTGGACATTCTTATTGACGATGAAACACAGAAATTGCATCCGAATTTAATATAAAAGGCACAATGCCGACTTAAGTACAAGTGGACTGATACTCTAACATTCTATGATTTGAACCCCTCCTGTGAGTCCAGTTTTAGATTCCGATGCTTAACTTCAGGTTTACTGTATTGCTTGGACCTTCTTATTGACGATGAAACACAGAAATTGCATCCGAATTTAATAAAAACGACACAATGCCGACTTAAGTACAAGAGGACTGATACTCTAACTTTCTATGATTTGAACCTCTGCTGTGAGTCCGGTTTTAGTTTCCGATGCTTCACTTCAGGTTTACTGTATCCCTTGGACCTTCTTACTGACGATGAAATACAGAAATTGCATCCGAATTTAATAAAAAAGGCACAAAGCCCACTTAAGTACAAGAGGACTGATACTCTAACTTTCTATGATTTGAACCCCTCCTGTGAGTCCAATTTTTAGTTTCCGATGCTTCACTTCAGGTTTACTGTATCCCTTGGACCTTCTTACTGACGATGAAACACAGAAATTGCATCCGAATTTAATAAAAAAGGCACAATGCCGACTTAAGTACAAGAGGACTGATACTCTAACTTTCTATGATTTGAACCCCTCCTGTGAGTCCAGTTTTAGATTCCGATGCTTAACTTCTGGTTTGCTGTATTCCTTGGACCTTCTTATTGACGATGAAACACAGAAATTGCATCCGAATTTAATAGAAAAGGCACAATGTCGACATAAGTACAAGAGGACTGATACTCTAACTTTCTATGATTTGAACCTCTCCTGTGAGTCCAGTTTTAGATTCCGATGCTTCACTTCGGGTTTACTGTATCCCTTGGACCCTCTTATTGACGATGAAACACAGAAATTGCATCCGAATTTAATACAAAAGGCACAATGCCGACTTAAGTGCAAGAGGACTGAATCTCTAACTTTCTATGATTTGAACCTCTGCTTTGAGTCCAGTTTTAGTTTCCGATGCTTCACTTAAGGTTTGCTGTATCCCTTGGACCTTCTTATTGACGATGAAACACAGAAATTGCATTCGAATTTAATACAAAAGGCACAATGCCAACTTACGTACAAGAGGACTGAAACTCTAACTTTCTATGATTTGAACCTCTGCTGTGAGTCCAGTTTTAGTTTCCGATGCTTCACTTCAGGTTTACTGTAACCCTGGGACCTTCTTATTGACGATGAAAGACAGAAATTGCATCTGACTTTAATAAAAAAGGCACAATGCCGACTTAAGTACAAGAGGACAGATACTCTAACTTTCTATGATTTGAACCCCTCCTGTGAGTCCAGTTTTAGATTCCGATGCTTAACTTCTGGTTTACTGTAACCCTTGGACCTTCTTATCGACGATGAAACACAGAAATTGCATTCGAATTTAATACAAAATGCACAATGCCGACTTACGTACAAGAGGACTGAAACTCTAACTTTCTATGATTTGAACCTCTGCTGTGAGTCCAGTTTTAGTTTCCGATGCTGAACTTCAGGTTTACTGTATCCCTTGGACCTTCTTATTGACGATGAAACACAGAAATTGCATCCGAATTTAATACAAAAGGCACAATGCCGACTTAAGTACAAGAGGACTGACACTCTAACTTTCTATGATTTGAACCTCTGCTGTGAGTCCAGTTTTAGTTTCCGATGCTTAACTTCAGGTTTACTGAATCCCTTGGACCTTCTTATTGACGATGAAACACAGAAATTGCATCCGAATTTAATATAAAAGGCACAATGCCGACTTAAGTACAAGAGGACTGATACTCTAACTTTCTATGATTTGAACCCCTCCTTTGAGTCCAGTTTTAGTTTCCGATGCTTCGCTTCAGGTTTACTGTATCCCTTGGAACTTCTTACTGACGATAAAACACAGAAATTGCATTCGAATTCAATACAAAAGGCACAATGCCGACTTATGTACAAGAGGACAGATACTCTAACTTTCTATGATTTGAACCCCTCCTGTGAGTCCAGTTTTAGATTCCGATGCTTAACTTCTGGTTTACTGTATCCCTTGGAACTTCTTATTGACGATGAAACACAGAAATTGCATCCGAATTTATTAGAAAAGGCACAATGGCGACTTAAGTACAGGAGGACTGATACTCTAACTTTCTATGATTTCAACCTCTCCTGTGAGTCCAGTTTTAGATTCCGATGCTTCACTTCGGGTATTCTGTAACCCTTGGACCCTCTTATTGACGATGAAACACAGAAATTGCATCCGAATTCAATACAAAAGGCACAATGCCGAATTAAGTGCAAGAGGACTGAATCTCTAACTTTCTATGATTTGAACCTCTGCTGTGAGTCCAGTTTTAGTTTCCGATGCTTCACTTAATGTTTACTGTATTCCTTGGACCTTCTTATTGACGATGAAACACAGAAATTGCATCCGAATTTAATACAAAAGGCACAATGCCGACTTAAGTACAAGAGGACTGAAACTGAAACTTTCTATGATTTGAACCTCTTCTGTAAGTCCAGTTTAAGTTTCCGATGCTTCACTTCAGATTTACTGTATCCCTTGGACCTTCTTATTGACGATGAAACACAGAAATTGCATCCGAATTTAATACAAAAGGCACAAAGCCGACTTAAGTACAAGAGGACTGATACTCTAACTTTCTATTATTTGAACCTCTGCTGTGAGTCCAGTTTTAGTTTCCGATGCTTCACTTCAGGTTTACTGTATCCCTGGGACCTTCTTATTGACGTTGAAAGACAGAAATTGCATCTGACTTTAATAAAAAAGGCACAAAGACGACTTAAGTACAAGAGGACTGAAACTTTAACTATCTATGATTTGAACCACTGCTGTGAGACCAGTTTTAAATTCCGATGCTTAACTTCAGATTTACTGTATCCCTTGGACCTTCTTATTGACGATGAAACACAGAAATTGCTTCCCAATTTAATACAAAAGGCACAATGCCGACTTATGTACAAGGGACTGAAACTGCAACTTTCTATGATTTGAACCTCTGCTGTGAGTCCAGTTTAAGTTTCCGACGCTTCACTTCAGGTTTACTGTATCCCTTGGATCGTCTTATTGACGATGAAACACAGAAATTGCATCCGAATTTAATACAAAAGGCACAATGACGACTTAAGTACAAGAGGACTGAAACTCTAACTTTCTATGATTTGAACCTCTGCTGTGAGTCTAGTTTTAGTTTCCGATGCTTCACTTCTGGTTTACTGTATTCCTTGGACCTTCTTATTGACGATGAAACACAGAAATTGCATCCGAATTTAATACAAAAGGCACAATGCCGACTTAAGTACAAGAGAACTGAAACTGTAACTTTCTATGATTTGAACCTCTTCTGTAAGTCCAGTTTAAGTTTCTGATGCTTCACTTCAGATTAAATGTATCCCTTGGACCTTCTTATTGACGATGAAACACAGAAATTGCATCAGAATTTAATACAAAAGGCACAATGCCGACTTAAGTACAAGAGGACTGATACTCTAACTTTCTATGATTTGAACCTCTGCTGTGAGTCCAGTTTTAGTTTCCGATGCTTCACTTCAGGTTTACTGTATCCCTTGGACATTCTTATTGACGATGAAACACAGAAATTGCATCCGAATTTAATAGAAAAGGCACAATGTCGACTTAAGTACAAGAGGACTGATACTCTAACTTTCTATGATTTGAACCTCTCCTGTGAGTCCAGTTTTAGATACCGATGCTTCACTTCGGGTTTACTGTATCCCTTGGACCCTCTTATTGACGATGAAACACAGAAATTGCATCCGAATTTAATACAAAAGGCACAATGCCGACTTAAGTGCAAGAGGACTGAATCTCTAACTTTCTATGATTTGAACCTCTGCTGTGAGTCCAGTTTTAGTTTCCGATGCTTCACTTCAGGTATACTGTATCCCTTGGACCTTCTTATTGACGATGAAACATAGAAATTGCATCCGAAGTTAATACAAAAGGCACAATGCCGACTTAAGTACAAGAGGCCTGATACTCTAACTTTCTATGATTTGAATCCCTCCTGTGAGTCCAATTTTTAGTTTCCGATGCTTCACTTCAGGTTTACTGTATCCCTTGGACCCTCTAATTGACGATGAAACACAGAAATTGCATCCGAATTAAATACAAAAGGCACAATGCCGACTTAAGTACAAGAGTACTGAAACTCTAACTTTTTTATGATTTGAAACCTCTGCTGTGAGTCCAGTTTTAGTTTCTGATACTTCACTTCAGGTTTACTGTATTCCTTGGACCTTCTTATTCAAGATGAAACACAGAAATTGTATCCGAATCTAATACAAAAGGCACAATGCCGACTTAAGTAAAAGAGGACTGATACTCTGACTTTCTATGATTTGAACCTCTCCTGTGAGTCCAGTTTTAGATTCCGATGCTTCACTTCGGGTTTACTGTATCCCTTGGACCCTTTTATTGACGATGAAACACAGAAATTGCATCTGAATTTAATACAAAATACACAATGCCGACTTAAGTACATGAGGACTGAAACTCTAATTTTCTATGATTTAAACCTCTGCTGTGGGTCCAGTTTTAGTTTCCGATGCTTCACGTCATGTTTACTGTATCCCTGGGACCTTCTTATTGACGATGAAACATAGAAATTGCATCCGAAGTTAATACAAAAGGCACAATGCCGACTTAAGTACAAGAGGACAGATACTCTAACTTTCTATGACTTGAACCCCTTTTGTGAGTCAAGTTTTAGTTTCCGATGCTTCACTTCAGGTTTACTGTATCCCTTGGACCTTCTTATTGACGATGAAACACAGAAATTGCATCCGAATTTAATAAAAAAGGCACAATGCCGACTTATGTACAAGAGGACTGATACTCTAACTTTCTATGATATGAACCCCTCCTGTGAGTCCAGTTTTAGATTCCGATGCATAACCTCTGGTTTACTGTATCCCTTGGACCTTCTTACTGACGATGAAACACAGAAATTGCATCCGAATTTAATACAAAAATCACAATGCCGACTTGAGTAAAAGAGGACTGATACTCTAACTTTCTATGATTTGAACCTCTCCTGTGAGTCCAGTTTTAGATTCCGATGCTTCACTTCGGGTTTACTGTATCCCTTCGTCCTTCTTATTGACGATGAAACACAGAAATTGCATCCGAATTTAATAGAAAAGGCACAATGCCGACTTAAGTACAAGAGTACTGAAACTCTAACTTTCTATGATTTGAACCTCTGCTGTGAGTCCAGTTTTAGTTTCCGATGCTTCACTACAGGTTTACTGTATTCCTTGGACCTTTTTATTGACGATGAAACACAGAAATTGCATCCGAATTCAATACAATAGGCATAATGCCGACTTAAGTACAAGAGGACTGAAACTCTAACTTTCTATGATTTGAACCACTGCTGTGAAACCAGTTTTAGATTCCGATGCTTAACTTCAGATTTACTGTATCCCTTGGACCTTCTTATTGACGATGAAACAAAGAAATTGCATCCGAATTTAATACAAAAGGCACAATGCCGACTTAAGTACAAGAGGACTGAAACTCTAACTTTCTATGATTTGAACCTCTGCTGTGAGTCTAGTTTTAGTTTCCGATGCTTCACTTCAGGTTTACTGTATCCCTTGGACCTTCTTATTGACGATGAAACACAGAAATTGCATCCGAATTTAATACAAAAGGCACAATGCCGACTTATGTACAAGAGGACTGAAACTGCAACTTTCTATGATTTGAACCTCTGCTGTGAGTCCAGTTTAAGTTTCCGATGCTTCACTTCAGGTTTACTGTACCCCTTGGATCGTCTTATTGACGATGAAACACAGAAATTGCATCCGAATTGAATACAAAAGGCACAATGCCGACTTAAGTACAAGAGGACTGAAACTCTAACTTTCTATGATTTGAACCTCTGCTGTGAGTCTAGTTTTAGTTTCCGATGCTTCACTTCAGGTTTACTGTATTCCTTGGACCTTCTTAT